>NC_142520.1:54732377-54774877 GCF_964205215.1 Stylophora pistillata | reverse complement strand
CGCTAAGAAGTGGAGGCTTGTCGTCCGGAACGTTCACCACTAGGAAGTCAATTGTGTGGAATTTGCCCTTCCTTTCACACACGAGGGTTACTTGACCTTCTGGTTTCATTGTTTGGCTTCCGTAGGTGTTGATTCTGCTTTTCGTCTTTGAGATTTTCAAATTCGGGAATAGCTGGCTTAATACTGAACTTGGCATAGTGTTACAGGTCGACGCCGAGTCGATTTGAGCTTTAACAATTTTCGACCGCCTCCCATGGATGAGGTGTAGGTGAGCGAAGAATTTCTTTGCACCGACTGGCGCTGCCTGATCATTTATAACAAATGCCTCTTCATCAGGGTCATCATCAACAAAATTCGATTGCTGATGTCGTCTTCTACCAATTCTCGTTCCTCCTCTGCATGCACGAGCAAAATGGCCAATGATTCCACACTTGTTGCATCGTTTCCCGAACGCTGGACAATGCTGTTGACGAGGGCTGGGATGTTCACCGCAACACCAGAAGCAGGCCGCTGTTAAGGTGTCGGAGCTGCGGTATTCGGATTTTGTCTTCTTTGTGAAGTTTACCTGCTCCTGCTGGTTGCCTCGGGCATTTTTCATTAACTGGTTTGCAAATGAAGTTGCCTCGTGGCTTTTGGCTATTTCAACGACTTCTCGTAGAGTGACTTTTGATTGCGCTGCATCTCGATGCCTGTGGCCTTTCCCAATCAGTTTTACGCGGAGAGATTCAGATGTTAATCCGGCGATGAACTGATCTCTCATCAATTCATCAGCGAAGTTTTCGTACTCGCACTGTGCAGCTTGATTGCGAATCCTTGTTTCCCAAGACGCGATGGATTCCTCTTCATTTTGTAGCAGGGAAAGGAATTTTTGCCTTTCGCCCGAGACCCCGATGCTAGCGCCGTAGTACTCTTTCAGAGCGTTGATAACCATGTGCGGTTTGCTCTGATCTTGTTCAGACAATCCTAAGCTGTATTTGTAGATCGCTCTGGCTGCAGGGGATAACGATGCTCGAAGACATGCCATCGCTTTCTCTGGTTTCGTCCACTTCGCTGCTTCTGTTTCCTTGGACGGATCGAACCAGTTTTGCATAATACAGTAGTCGACTAAGTCTTCGATGTAGACCTCCACATCGTGTTTGTCATTCCCAGTTGTTTTGAATTGCGGGAAGGGAGTGTTTGAGGCCATATCACTCATCGGCTTGAATCTTCTTGACTGTGAAATTGAAAAACAAGCACAGCTGCCACCATGTTGACCGTTACTTATCGTGTTCAAAACTGCACTTTAATGAGGTTGTCCACAGATATATACGGGTGCAGGTGCAGATATGGTAATTACATGTATTGTGGTTGGTGGGTGTGAGTAACGAGGTGCAAGTGTTTAGGTGCTAATTACAATAGTTGTGCAACTTAGAAAAGTGCCAATTCTCCATGAGTTAGTTGGCATTCATGGGCCATATTCTATCAAGTCGAGGAGTGGGTGTGGCCGCTGACAAAGTGAAGGCAGTAGTCGAAGCAAGAGAACCAGAATCGGTTTCAGAAGTCAGGTCATTCTTAGGTCTAGAAAATTACAGTGGAAGGTTTATTCCAAATCTTGCGACACTGTCAGAGCCACTGCGAAGACTGACAAAGAAGGATATTGTGTTCCAATGGGGATCAGAGCAAGCTGCAGCATTTCAGAAGCTGAAAAATGAACTGGCTCGAGCAGAGGTTCTTGGATATTACGACAAAGATGCTGAGACTCGTGTAATCACTGATGCAAGTCCTGTGGGTATGGGCGCCGTTCTTGCTCAGAAGCAGCAAGGAGAGTTCAGGGTCATTATGTATGCTAGTCGAAGTCTAACGGATACAGAACGCAGATACAGCCAGACAGAGCGCGAGGCGCTGGCGATTGTACGGGCTTGTGAACGGTTCCAAGCTTACCTATATGGGATCAAGTTTCACCTTGTAACTGATCACAAGCCTTTGGAATGTTTGTACTCAAAGAAGTCGACACCCCCTGCCCGCATTGAGCGTTGGGTACCGCGGATGCAAGTTTTTGATTACACCACTGAATACAAGCTTGGTAGCGAGAACATAGCAGATTCCCTGTCTCGACTGAGCTGCTACCACAGTCTGGACGAGGAGAAAACGAGGAATGTTGCAGAAGAATATGTACGGTTTATAGCCCAGACAGCCACCCCGAAAGCCATGACAACACGAGAAGTAGAGGAACATTCCCATCGTGATGCTGAACTGAGTGAAGTAAGGCGATGCATTCGTGAAGGTGTCTGGAACAACAAAGAATGTGTTAAATATATTCCAGTAAAAGACGAACTGTGTGCC
Source organism: Stylophora pistillata (assembly GCF_964205215.1). Taxonomy (NCBI): domain Eukaryota; kingdom Metazoa; phylum Cnidaria; class Anthozoa; order Scleractinia; family Pocilloporidae; genus Stylophora; species Stylophora pistillata. The sequence goes on along the minus strand of NC_142520.1, from coordinate 54,772,555 downwards.
ATCGGCAAAGTTGTTTTGCGTGGAACTCGCATTGTTATTCCCCAAACTCTGAGACAGCAAGTACTAGCTATTGCACACGAAGGACATGTTGGAATTGTTGCTACGAAACTAAGACTGAGGACTAAAGTGTGGTGGCCCGGTATCGACAAAGACACTGAACAATATGTAAGGTCGTGTCATGGATGTCAATTAGTTGGACAAGCAACTCCACCGGAGCCTTTGATGCCTACTGAGCTGCCGCTTGGCAAATGGCAGGACTTATCCTTGGATCTCCTCGGACCGATGCCAACAGGAGAGTACCTGCTTGTTGTCATTGACTATTATTCTAGGTACTATGAAGTGGAGATCTTGATGTCAGTTACTGCATCCCAGATTATCTCACGCCTCGAGACGATATTCGCTGTTCATGGCCTGCCAGTAACCATAACGAGCGACAACGGACTACAATTCCGGTGTGAAGAGTTTGAGCATTTTCTCGTTGATAATGGTATCTTACACCGCAAGGTTACGCCACAATGGGCACAGGCAAATGGAGAGGTAGAGCGTCAAAACCGAAGCCTACTCAAACGCATGAGAATTGCACAAGCAGAAGGAAAAAATTGGAGGAAAGAGCTCTTCCATTACCTCGCTACATACAGAACAACGCCGCACACCGTCACAGGAGTTTCTCCTGCGGAGTTATTATTTGGTCGAAAGATCCGCACAAAGATGCCTGAGTTGCGCGAAACTACCGTAAATGATGATGAGATACGAGATCGCGACTGGGAAAATAAAATAAAAGCAAAGATATATGCAGATGAACGAAGGGGTGCTCAATCCAATGACCTTCAGACTGGTGACCAAGCGCTTCTAAAGAAGAAAAAGTCAAACAAGTTGTCAACCAAATTTGAAAGTGAGCCTTATGAAATCATTGAAAAGAAGGGCAATAGTGTTGTGGTACAGTCACCTGAGAAAGTTCAATACCAGAGGAACGTCACAGAAGTAAAGAAGTTTACCCCCAGAGATGAACAATGTGTTGACAGTGATCATCAGTTTGAGTTACAAGAGGACAATGAATTAGAGCAGAGGCCGCAACGGGATAGGCCTCCCCCAGATCGCTATGGTGAATGGGAGTAACCTAGAAAGAAAACTGACATGATAGTAGCCTCTTACAGGCTTGAACCTTGTTGTGATTCAAAACAAAAGGAAAAAAAAAAAGGGAAACAGCGCGAACAATGGAGATAAAGACATGAGCTATGTAAAGCAAAAAAAAAAAAAAAAAAAAAAACTCTGGACATAGTTGCAGTTGCGTTGATCGTATGATCTAGTTTAAGATTAAGTTTTTCTTTTTTCTGTTAAGAAAAGAAAGGATGTTGTGTCGGTCACATGACCGGAGGATGTAATGACACGTGGAGCGACGAGCGAGAGAGGTCGATTAAATTCGTCTGTTATTAGTTATCTTATATGTGATTAAAGAGACGTAGTTACGGACAGAATACAGCATGTTAGAACCTTGTTTATTTGTTAGAATCTTGTTTATGTTTTAACTTTTTTTTTAAGAAGAGATGTCACGTTGGGACGTCATGCGTGACACGCATGCTCTATGACATTATTACATAACGGCTCGCACGTGGTTTTTGTTTTGCTTTTTCGACTCGTATCTTTTGACAATTAATAGTGCCTTTACCTTTTCTTTACAGCCGCTGGGCATTGCATTCTTTAAAAAATGTACAGCAACGAGGATTAACACTTTATTGCGAGTACTTTTGGTGCATTTCAACGGAACAAATTATGGTAGTTTTTCCAAGTCATAGATCGCAGTGAACGTCTATGGGATATGTCGTTTAAGTCTGCTTTAGAGGTACTCCTGGAGTCCATTTCATTTGTTATAATAGTCTTACCTAGTAGATCTTCTTTTATTGTGTTGTATGTTATCATTTTTATTACGTACGGCGTAGATGATGTTTTTACCCTTCGAGTGAGTGTCCCGGCAGAAAATTGACGAAAACTTAGTTTTAGTATTTTGCCCCAACTCACAAATATGTTAAGCGAATACTTTATTTATCCCTTTTCCGAGCTATGCAAGTTCCTTAACCAGAAAAAATGCGTGCTTTTCGCCACAAATATTTCTTTTAAACGTATTTGCGGTCGAAAATGACGTGTACGTTTCAGTTCTTCAGCGGAGTGTTCGAAGGACCCCAAAGTACTGTGTAGTACACTTGTAGTACTGGAACTTCACTCACTTGCAAAGACAAGTAAATATTTATTTAATATATTTCTGAAGCTGAATATGGGATTTGAAATAATTTAACCAGCATACATGTTCTTGGAATGTGTTGTAAACCTTGCATTTCACTCATAATGTGTATGCCTGAGACCATGTTTTTTGCTACTTATTTCACCAAATGAATGAAACACCTGCTGAGCAACTTACTTGGAAAATGTAGAACAATTATAATGTTCGATACATACAGTAGCTGTATAAGGTCTAAAGTTAAGTTTTCAGAGTTTACTTTAGACCTAGTACAGCTATGTTTGATCCATGCAACTGCATTTCCCAGTCTCTCACTACCATCCTTTCAACGTATTGCAAAAAATTGCGGGATTTCCAGAAGAGCTCGAGGCTATAATGCCTCCTTGGTGGCCATGTCTGTGACTTTCAAAGAGGCAAATACTTGCATTCCTGAAGCATAACACCATTGTCTTGTCTGGGGGCACAATCAGGACTGCAGCAAATGTTGGATGCTGGCAATGGTAGCTTGTAAGATAAGATTCAAGGTCTTCAACAGTGAAAAAACCCAAGTCTGCAATTAGTTCAATTTTCTGAAATTCTTCATTGTTGTACTGAAGGACTTCTTTGACTTCCAGGTTTGGTTGTTGCACAGGCACATGAAACAAGCTGTAAATATGGTTCCCCTTGAGAATTAGCTGGCTGTAGAGAGGAATTACCTGTGATAGATCTTGAAGTTGTTGAGGAATGAAAATTTTACCTTCAAGAAAATGGCATCCAGTTAGCATAGCAATAACTGTACACGCATTACTTCCAATCAGACTCCCTGCTATGGTTGATTGGCAAATATTTGGAGGCAAGAGCCACTCAGTGACATCCACATGCTGGTTTGTGGTTACAGTTATTTGGTATGCTGGAGCTGGTGGAGTGTCTCTCTGTGTGTGGTTTTCCCTGTGCCATGAACAGTTGCATCTCGAGAAACTATTGCCTGAATTTACTGTGCAGACATTGTTGGGACAAAAATCACATTTAACCTGTGAACTGTTTGATCTTTTGTGTCCACGAACAGGATGGTGGCATTTTCTGCAGTGTGGAGGGACCTTAGTAGTTGTTTCTCTGTTGTTGGAAGCAGCTTTTGTGCGTCTTTGGTTATTGCTGGAAATTGGGAATGGTTGTGAAGTTGGATTAAGACTTGCAATTTCATGATTAAGCTGTCTTATAGTATTTTCAAATTCATCTTGCTCCATTTCTCTTGCAGTTGTAGTTTCAGTGGGTGAATCTAACCCTGAATCAGATCTTTCATTTTCCTTGCCCTTGCTCACAGCTGGTACTTCAGTGCTTGAATTAGGATTAAGAATTGCTTGTTTTGCAGTTTGACCAAGTTCTTGAACTTTCTTTTTCAGGAAGTCTTTACATAAGGGACATGAATTTAAGCCATTTAAACAGGTATTGTGGAAGGAATGAAAGCAACCTGTTAAAACTTTCCAGTCATCATTTTGGCCAGACATACATTCAGGTAAGTCACATTGCTTAGCTGCATCAGGTTTAACGTTACCTTGATACCCAAGAGGTAAAGAAGTACTGTTGATGGGATAGTTGGCACAGATTGCTGGAAATTTTACTTGAGAAGTTGTATTTCCATTTGACGAGAGTGAGCTTTGTCCTTGTGTTGAAGCAATTCTTCTTAACATAGAACTAAGTACTTGAGCACATTTGACTTTGAGAAACTGTAGTTGGTTCTGGGAAAATGAAAACTGTGATGGTGATGTCAAAGCTGATCTAAAGGTAGCTTGTTGTTCCTTTGATTCAAAAACTTGTTTGGCTTTATTTCTTAATTCATCGGCACTGTCAGAGGGCTTTGTTTGGGCACGTAGAATGCTGTGGGTATTTTCAACAGGATACTCATCAAAAATTGTTATGTAGTTACAAAGAAGTTTATAAAGTTGGGGTGAATGCTTTCCCCAGCGTGAGCACATGTTAAGCCAGATTAGTGGAGCTTTCTTGTAATGACGACGCTTAAGGCAGGTGAACATAATCCACATTCGAATCATCGCTCTGAAGTATTCTGAGAAATTATTAAGTTTAAAAGAAATGCTGTAAATAGAAAGAACTAAGGGTATGTAGTTGTCCAAAAGATTAAAAAGTGTTCCATACTCCGGATCTTTAAATCGCCAAAACGTTTTCATCACAGATTCTCGTATTAATATCCATCCTCCATAAACAATTTCTAAGAGCAAGCTGATCCTCCAGGGTTTTGGATTGTCTGCCAGTTTTGATTGAGTAAAATGCTTTCATACACTGTTTTGAAAAATGGATGGAAGTAACAATGTGTTCTCTACTGTTCAAGGATATGTGGAGAGGACCTATCATTGGAATCACAGAGAGAATAGAGGGCTGAGAAGACAAGTTTGATGGCAAACTTTGCTCATTGTCAGAACCAGTGAAGGATGGATAAGAATATGCCGAATGATCTGATGCAGCTTGAATGTTTTCACAGTTGACTTGATGAGGTTGCTGATAACTGATAAACTTCTTCACACACTGATATATTATTTGACAGCAGAAAAATTGACATGGCCAATCACCAGGCTGAAAAATAATGAACTGTTTTGCATAATCACCCAAACCAGCACTAAGTGCTATGTTATATGCTGTATTAAAGTGTCCTCTTTGCTATGTTATATGCTGTATTAAAGTCCTCTTTGGACTTAAGTTGTAACTCCACAAATTCAACAAGATGTAGCTCATCCATTTTGTCATTGTTTTCACATTGTCATTTCCGGAATACTGATGGGTGTTGAGTCGCTGGCATTGAAGTTCTGGGTTGAAAAAAGCCTCGGTAATCCAGTTTGGCATTACAGAAGCATATGAGCTGCTCATGTTTTGCATAGATGATGCAGATGTTATAATTTGTAGGCATGTGTTTATACTGATGCCATTTACATCATGCATGATACCGGCCTGCTGCACACTTACAGCAGGTATGTTCTTAAAAGCTTTAACGACTATTGTACACATGGACTTTGTTTCAGATGCCTTATCTCTCTTTGGTCTTCGTTTGGTGTGAATTGAGGTGAAATCATCTATAATCAGGACTAAAAGCCACTTGTTTTCAATGGCATCTTGAATGAAATGTTTGAATGATTTTCAGACAACAATTTAGCAGTGGTGTTCACTGTCCTTCTTGCACAAGAGAGACCCATAATGTGCTGTGTATCCAGACAGACAGACATCTATATTTATACAGGATAGCCCCTTCAGTGTAGTAAACACTGGTATCAACGGGGGTCCTGTAACCCACCCAACCCACCCCAGGGGAGGACATCCATCACACAGTAATCTCGTGCGTGGGAAATTAACGTCTCCTGCCCCTAACCCTGCAGGAGACGGGACCTCCATTTATTCGTCCCTATCCGAGAAGACTAGAACATCTAACCAATTCTTGATGTTAAAGAAAGGAAGCATATTCTTCTCAGTTAATTTTAAGACCCTGAGTGTTGGTCCGGTCGGTATTGAACTCTCGACCTCCCGCACAGCAGTCCGGCGCTCTCCCAATGGAGCTAACCAGGCGGCGGTATCCATACCTTCTTGATTTAGATTACAATTCCTAAGGTAAAGGGCGGGGTCAGTTTGAAGTGAATTGCATGCCTGACTCAAACAGTAGCAAAGTTTATAAATAACTGACACAGCCCTTCTCTTATTGAGATTAATACATTCTGTGGAGTGCCTTGCTGATGTAATTGCATCAAGAATGGCATCAAAAATATTTGTTGCCCCTGCTGAGATGCAGAATTCTCTGAACATTTCAGGCTGGTAGATGTGGATTCGCTTGTTAGCAATTAACTTGCTGTATATTTTGTTTTTGACCAAGCTGAGTTCTTGCTTTATGTCATATCCTACAGAATACATGGAAGAATAAAACATATCTCAGACAAGTATAATGTTCAAAATATGGCTTTCAAGGGTTAAATATTTGTGAAGAGTTGACCTTGTTGTAATGCATTAGATGAAGATTCCTGTCATGTACATGGAACTAAATTTACTTTTATGTACAATCATTCTTTGAATTGAAACAGATGATAGGTGTTACTTTTCTTATGTGAATCAGGTTGTCTTTCAAAAGTAGCCTTTGTTTTCATTAACTCCTCATGAAGGGAAAAGCACTGTTGTGAGAAAAAGGTCGAAACTAGGCTTACGTTCATCAAAAGCCAGTTTACGAAGCTCCGTACACAGGCAACCTTAAAATAATACTGCAACTATTGGTTCAATTTATTATTCATTTCTTTGAACAGTGAACTATAGACTCTGAATGAATAATGCTTGTACATGTATGTAAGCTTGCTAATGTGTACTATTGTTTGTACCATTTTAGGGTTTAGTAAAATTATACATGTTTGGATTTTTATTCAAATGTATCTTTATTTATTTGTTTATTTCGTTGTTTTATCAGTTACTTTGAAGCTAATTCATCTGACTGAGCCTCCTCCATCAGTATTTCTTTATTTGAAATTATAACTTTGGAGACTGATGCATGGCTGGAAGGTTACTTCAAAGTGCATACCAGAAGTAAATTGTCTGCCTTTCTGTTGACTGATTAATTTCCACTACTCCCCTGCTACTTATCAAAGAGGGCTAGTGATATGAGACAGCAACAGTTTGCTTGGAGTGTGTGTGTGTGTGGGGGGGGGGGGGGGCATTTGCCAGGGGTAGGAGGTTGTGTTATACTAGAGTTTGGGAGCAAATCTAGCCAAATAATTATTAAATTTCAGAGGCTTGAAATTGTTAATTTCTTGCTCAAAATTACACTTCCCCTGGGAGCAACTATGGATGTAAGTTTCTTCTAGCTGGGTTGTTGTTTATACATTATTTAGTTTTGAAGACCTTTTATCTCGAAATTTAAATTGATCCTTTACTGAAAAGGTTCCTGGCATCACAGTTTTGTTTATCATTAAAGATGGTGTCTACACTCAACTAATTAATTACACTACTGATTACAGATGAAAGTGGAATTCAAAGGTAGACCAAGCAAGCGATTTTACTTACTTTGCGACAAAATCTTCAAATTTTCCTCCATTTTAAAAAAGGTCTCCTTTGGTATAACTACCATCTCCCTATCATTATCTGCACTAGCTAAGACACTAGCTACACACTCAGAACCTGACACTGACATGACTGGTCCTTTTCTCTTCGGAACTCGTCCGGGTTGGTTGAGATTCGACTGAACATACTTTGAACTAAAGATAAATACCAAATTTTAGAAGGATTCTACTCTTCAAGCCCACTGAAAATGTTTGTTTTACATTTTCGTTGACTTGTTTACAAACTAAGTTTGGCAATATCAATGAAAATATAACACTTCTGTAGTTCTGGCTGCACGGGGCAGCATTCAATCTTTATTTCAGCATCACAACTGTACGTGATATAAGAGAAATTAAACGCGAGAAAACACTAACGCGATGAAATGTCTTCCCATTGCTTCTGTACTGTTGGAGAGCCTTTCTGCAGGCTTCACAAATGTCTCCCGATGTTGTCTCGAGGAAACCAAAACAAGCTTCTAAGTCGGCGTTTGACTGCCTGTGTACACCACGAAATGGAGTTTTCTGAGACTTCTTCCCGCAAATTATACACCCATGCTTCGACCTTTTTACACTTTCTATCACGTTTACGATAAAAATTAGTGCACACACTTGCAAACGAAAAACAATTTTGTTTGCACCGCCATTGCACACAACTTCGTGTCAATTTTCGAAGAAAAGCGGGAGTTTGTGAGGGCGCGCACCAGCGGCTAAACTCATCGAAACTCAAATCATGTGCATGCGCAGACAGAATGCTTCTCTGCTTACTGGGTGTAGCTTTCACTTTAAGCTTGAGAGTCATCGAGTACAGTTTACAACAGATTTCGCCGCTGTTTCCTGCCAAGTTTACCCTCTTTCAGGTAAGAGATTTGTAGTTTGGATCCTCGCTTGTACTAAGAATGGTAAGCGATACCGTTTGTATGCAGCATTCCTCAGTCAGGGGCTTATAGTGTTCTTTCACATTTAAGATGTTCTTTACGATAATTCGAAAGTGCGATCATCGATTTGTCTTCTGTTTCAGAGGCTTTGAAGTAAAAATATCAGGTTCACAGGCAAAGGAAAGAGCTGATCATAAAATAAGATTTTCTGTTGAAGGGGAAGCTCTTGGGGGGAGATTCCTTTAGAGTTTCGAGGGAATTATGCAAGTCAAAGATTAACTACTTGCGTTATCATCGGGCGTCTCAGATCCGAATACTTTGGTAAATTTACACTCCACGGTTCAAAATTTTTTTCGAGGTAACCTGTTTGAATTGATGTTGTTAATCTCATTAATTTCCATGGTATTTACCTGATTTCAACATGAAGATGTTTGGTTTCAATGGTCGAGCGCAAGCAAATATTTGATATTCAGGAATTTCTCAGATGCATGATCACATGATTTGGAATAACCTTTAGCACAAGTGAGCTATTTAAAGACTAAGAAATTGCTCTTCCCCTACGCGTTCGTGGAAATCGAAATCTTCTAAAAATTAGGGAAAGCTCTTTAAATATCACTCCCATTTTATTGAGAAATTGCTGGAGTACGTGAAGGGCGAAAAAATACGATTGCTTTCTTTTTTAGAAACCTTTGAACTAGATATTTTTTAATAGTTTCCTAGTTTTCTAAATTTTTTTTTCTTTTTTTTTTTTTTTATATAGTTGGTGTGATACCCCTCAAGGTTTTACCAACTTTAATAAAATTATGTAGATGTAGATGAACTCAGATATTTGTTATTCACTAACAATCTTTCTTGATAAAACAAAGAAACCACAGCATACATGTAATATGCATTTTAAGCCAAAAAATTTCAATTCCAGTACATGGCCAGTTGTCTCTTGTTTATGAAAACAACAAATACTTCCCTGTACCTACTCAAGGGCTTTGATTACTATAGTTTTGACTCACCTTAACAAATCTGACTAGTTGAGTGCATTCATTCAATATCCAACAATGTGAAGTTCACACAATAAAATGCACAGCCGATTGGCTCGAAATTAACCACTTTGCTGCGCACTCAATTAGTATCAAAGTAGTCTACTAACTAAACCCATCCTTAAATCTACTCGTCAATGAGTGGTTAAATGACATGTGAGAAGCATTGTGATGTAAATCGAACCTTGCTTGTGAGTTAGGGAGTGTCTACTAGCAGCCGAACAGCTAAATAGTTCACCGTCTGTCTTTGATTTCGTCATAATTCGCCGCAGTTGTTGTTCACTTTGCTGAGACGTAAGTATTATGTTCAACACAGATGAGAATTAATTTTAGCCTATTTGTGTAAAGCGTAGCCTCTCTAGACTCCTGAAATGCGAACAAAGATAAAACAACTGAAGTCATTTCCCCTCAAGTGTTTTTGTCGTCATTTCCCGTCAGGTTAATCTAATTCTCTGGTATCTCCAATACTCTTTCTTTCCCTTTGTATTCTAAGTTTGCTGGGTTCTGATCTGTTGTTCGTACTTTAACGACGCTCGTCAAATGCACAGCACTTTGGTCATACGATCTTGCAGGAATCAGTCCATGTCCTGTAACAGACGAGTTAAAGTAGAAACTCCAAGCAACAGCAAGAGGAAAACAGTGATTTAAGTTATGATAGCAATTTAACGGAACAATATTGGAATTGGAAGGCACCAGAGAAACTGTTTCTGTTTCCATTTTGGTTTATATTACAACTGTTTAAGGTTATCACATCAAGACATAACCAACCATAGATTTGCACTAATGATTTCTTTCCTGTTAGATATTAACCTTTACAATGAAAGTAATCTTCATGTTGTTTTTAAAGAGTCAGGAGAACTCTGTTTTAAAATTCAAGTATTTTCTTGTTCGTAATAGCCTTGTTGTTAACATGTATAACGCAAGCAGTTGTTTATTTTTGACAAAAAAAAAATTATACAGTGGGACTAATGTCAAAATGTCTGACATGAAAATAAATAACTAGAGCTTTTTACAAATAAGCAGTGTTTACTCAGAGTGTTTAAAAGAACAGTGAAGGGTGGATGGCTTCCAAAGATTGTACTTAGAGGAATAAAATATAACTCATTAGTTTGGTTTAGTAGAAGTTAAATTATAAACCTCATTTTTTCCATTTTTGGTTGAATGGTTATAATGCCAAAGCAAGTTAGTTTAAGTTACTCACCCTTAATAACAGCTTTTATTGTTGTTGTGACAGTTTCCCATGAATGAAATGGAATTTCTTTCTATAGAAGAGTTAAGAAGAAAGATGTTAGGAAAGAGTTTAGCTCTCAATAAGCAAAGTTTGCATGAATTGCCTGCAGCTTTGTTTGAATTGACTGAGTTGGAGGAACTTGACCTGTCAAAGAATAAACTTACAACAATACCTGAATGTATCGGAAAACTAAAGAATCGTACAAAACTTGATGTTAGAAGAAACCAGCTGTCCATATTCCCTACAAGTTTGACTCAACTAAAAAACCTCAAATGGCTGTACATCTCACATAACAATCTAACCACCATCCCTGATGCTATTGGGGAGATGGTGGAGCTGGAGAGACTGGAGCTGAGTCACAACCAGTTGACTGTGTTGAGTCCAGCTATAAAACAGCTGAAGAAACTCAGAGAGCTGTACATCTCACATAACAATCTAACCACCATCCCTGATGCTATTGGGGAGATGGTGGAGCTGGAGATACTGGAGCTGAGTCACGACCAGTTGACTGTGTTGAGTCCAGCTATAAAACAGCTGAAGAAACTCAGAGTGCTGAACATCTCACATAACAATCTAACCACCATCCCTGATGCTATTGGGGAGATGGTGGAGCTGGAGGTACTGGAGCTGAGTGACAACCAGTTGACTGTGTTGAGTCCAGCTATAAAACAGCTGAAGAAACTCAGAGAGCTGTACATCTCACGTAACAATCTAACCACCATCCCTGATGCTATTGGGGAGATGGTGGAGCTGGAGATACTGGAGCTGAATGACAACCAGTTGACTGTGTTGAGTCCAGCTATAAAACAGCTGAAGAAACTCGGAGAGCTGCACATCTCACATAACAATCTAACCACCATCCCTGATGCTATTGGGGAGATGGTGGAGCTGGAGATACTGAACCTGAGTGACAACCAGTTGACTGTGTTGAGTCCAGCTATAAAACAGCTGAAGAAACTAATATATTTGTTTGTGAGAGGGAATCCTTTTACATTTGAAGGAGTGAGAAGTGTTATGGAGCTAAAGATACAAAGAGTATATTCAGATGTTCCAGGTGAGTAAAGGAAATTCCTCTTCACATTAATGTTGTAACATGTGCATTATTTACTAAATTGGTTCTAATGGTTGACTTGCAAGTGGTTATGCTGCTTGTTACAGAGAATTACAGGCAGCTGACAATAGTTTTGTAACAAATCGTGAGAAGAATAATGAAGTAAATGCTGTCACAGTTATACTGTATGATCGAACAAAGGTTGCATCCCTTTAGAAATACATGACATTTTGTACTGGAAGTTTTAGTTATATTTTGAAAGGTTTATTTTAATGACTTGGCTGACATTGAAATTTAAGTTGAACTACAGTGTACTATAATTTGATAGGGAATTGAGGAGGGATTAAGTTTATTACAAATCATTTTACAGTAAGGGATTATTGTAAGTTGTAAGTTTTTCTTTCTAGTTGATTGGAATTTAAGAAGTTTATTGCAAATTATTTCACAGTTGTAGGAATTGCTGTTATAATTTTTGCTTTCTGTTTATTTGATTTTAATTTTAAAAGGAAGAATTAAGTTTATTACAAATCATTTCTCAACCAGGAATATATAGTACTGTAAGTTGTAACTCCATAATTTTTGCTTTATTTTATTGGAAGTTATTAAGAAAGTAACAGCATTTAGCTTATCATACAGAATTTATAGACTAATATGATTTTAAAATGAGAGTTTAGGTTATTGGGAATAAAACTTTTCTCTTAACTGGTCAGGAGTAATTCTGATAATTGTTACACCATAATTTATGCTGCCCTTGTAATATTTTAGAATCTAGCAATTGCTACGTTTTGGGAATATGTGATTTTTCTTTCTGTTTTCCAAACACCATTTGGCAGAATTGACATCAATTATTGCCTTTGTTTAGTTTGATCACTCACATTTTAATCAATTTACTCTTAATGTTTCATTTCATGGAGTCAGTTTATAATAGTCATTGTGTATGTGTTTACCTCACTCACCGATGCAAAGATTTTTACATGTGTATACTAGCATAGTTTCTAACTTTATGCATGAAGGACATGTAATTAAATTGACTTATCAGGCCTTTTTCAGATTGTGTTTGAAACTTATAAAAACAGAAATTGCTTTTCCTTTAGGGTTTTTATAATAATTACAACTTCCTCTGATTAGCCTTTTTCCTTTGGCTCAATCATGATGACTTTTTTAATTAGAGAATTTGGATAAAAAAAGAGCGCAAGGACCAGCAGCACAGTTGGTTTATGTAGACGCTTTAAAAGATGGATATGTACAAGTTTACCGTGGTCGTGTTATACTGGTTGGTCAGGATCGCGCCGGTAAAACCAGTCTGAAGAAGAGTCTTTTAGGCCTTCCATTTGACCCTAAAGAACAGAGTACTGAGGGGATTGAAGTGGATCCTTCAAAGTGTGAAATTGATGTTGACCAAGCTGTCAAGAACTGGCAGTTGACCAGGGAGAGTAAACCAGGACTGGTTGAATGTTCAAAAGATGTAGCAAAGATTGTGGCTGGCAAAATGTGTGGAGCAGATATTTCTCAATTTTTAAAGGAAGAGACAACCGAAGAAGGAGAACTGAAATTAGAAGATGAAGTTGAAGGTGTTTTCAAGTCAAAGCAGGTTTGAGAGTTTAATAAAAATGCTGAGAATTTTATAAAAAGAGGAGATGGGAGGAAAGCAGCCGAATTAGCCTTTTGAGAAATATTTGTTTTTAAAGAGAATGAATAGGATTACAACTTGCTATTTTTTAAAATTCTTTTCTTTATTAAAATTCTAAATTTCTTACATTTAGAATTGTGTCTGAAACAGTCTCAGTTTCTTTTGGATGTTTTCACAAAAGTTTAGATGAGACTAAATTTTATTTACACATCAGCTAAAAAAGAACTGCAAGTTATTTTTGTTTAAATATCTTGAATGAAGGCATACATGCAAAACTTTTACGACAAAAATGAGGGGCATCCTTTGATATTTCCATTCTTCAATTGCTTTTCCATTGGTGTCTTCTCTTAACTTAAAGGAAATTTGAGATTTTGTTCTCCAATTATAAATTTTTAGTCGTAATTATTTTTTATTCTCTGATATAATGTTTTCATAACTCTTTTCACATTTTGGCTATAAAATCCTTATAGAGGAGCTTTAATGAATGTATCTTATGCTAATGCTTATGTAACTTCAGTCTCAACAAACATTTCTTGGTCTGAGTTGACTATCTCCAGGGTGCGAGGATTTGCTCTTCAATGTCTTATTCTATGCAATTAAGTTTCTCTCTGTCTAAAGGCTCTTACACTTGAGATGTCAGCTTCAGAACTCTCTACAGTAGCCAATTTACAACTTCAACTCCGTTGGTAAACCAAGTTATCTTGTTATACCCCCCTCACCAAAGCAGTACAACGATTTTTTTAGAAACTTGCCCCTTAAAATTATTCTAGACTGAGGTGATCATAGTTTTTTATAATTTAGCAGCCTGTTCATAAGGTCAAGTTTTGAATACATAATTATATACACTTAAGTGAGCATAATGTTTCATTTAATTCTCCATTCAGGTTGAGGAGGATGAATGTTTCACAGAAATTCTTCCAAACAATGGCAATGAGCATTCTACTGAATGTAAAGATGAAAACGTGCAAGCTGAGCCTGATGTGATGATTGATATTTCTCAACCGCCTGATACTGAGGAGCATGTTTATCAGTGGTTGGAGTATGCCAAAGGGAAACCCATCAAAAGTGCCTTACCCTCAGAAGAATCCTATGTTTCAATGGATGTGTGGGACTTTGCAGGGCAGCACCTGTACTATGCCAGCCATCCTATCTTCCTATCACAGCGGGCACTATACATATTGGTGCACAATCTCAGCAAGCCTCTGGATGCTCCAGCTGAGCCCTGCGTGAGACAAGGGAGTAATGATGTGAAATTGGAAAACCCTAACAATGAAACTAACATGGAGAATTTGCTCTCATGGTTGGCTACAGTACACAGTGTTTCCCTGGTCAATGATGACACAGATGATGATGCACAACACAAGCTGCCCTACCTGCGTCCCCCAGTGTTCATTGTTGGCACGCATGCTGACAAACCAGTTGAAGACATTGCAGCAATAAAGAAACAAATTCAGAAGAGAATTTCTGGTATGGAGTATGAGAAGCATGTGGTCAAACCCTTATTCTGCATTGACAACACTCAGAGGCCTAATTTGATGAAAAAATTTATCCAGAAGATTAGAATGCAGATAGGAAAAGATAAAACAGGTAAGATATATGATTTCATTTTGTATCCTTGTCCATAGGTTACTTGCAGTAATTGTAGACTTAATAATTGTATAAGAGCTTGTCTTTGGATGAATTTCAAGAACACTTGATTTTTAGCAATTTTTGTAACCAAAAGCGCTAGCCCATGTGGCAGATGGTTGACAAGCATTGAGCATACAATAATTATTATCTGACTTACATAGTTACATGTTATTCAGGAGCCATGTCATGCTTCATTATAAATTGAATTGCAATTGGATAGAGACACAGAACATTATAGTGGGAGTTGTAGAGGTATTAAAAGATACTACCATGGCTGAATGAGTTAGGACTTGTTGTGGAAAAAAGTCAGAGTTCTTGTTCCTTTTTTTTTTTTTTTTCCTGCACTCTGCTTTAAGCTTTCAGCTACTCTATATTCTGAATATACTGGCAGCATCATATAGAGTCCAAATAATTTTTGCTGATGGAGCCATTAATTTCAGAGTATGGAATAATTATAGGGAACAGAAGAGCTAAAATATGGGGATTTAAAGACATTGTCATTTTAGCTAAGTTGTTATCCGTAAAATCTCTGCAATTATACAAGTCTATGCTATCATACTATGCTCATTGTAGAATGCATGTTTCTGTGTTGCATTATGCTTTGAATTCCTTTTCTAAATAACATATCCTGCAGAGCAAGAAGGAAAAGTAGATGGTATAAATGAATTACAGAACACAATCCTAAAGGTGTTGAAGCAGGAGCCTTATATGGGAGAGAAGATACCAGTGAGGTAAGTAAAAAACACAATTTTTTCGGAAAAACCCCAATGCATACACTTCAAAATTGATTTTTTTCCCCTCAAATCAGCTGTGATAACATTTTTAAATGGTGCACAGTGTATTTAGCATAATTATATGTGCAGGTAAGTACTAAAAAATATCCTTCCACCACTATATTAAATTGTGGGTACATCAAAATTTGCAAAACTATAGATTGTACAAATACACAGCAGTTGCTTCAGTGCAGACAAACAAAATTTAAATTTGTGTCATTATGACTATGTTATAATTTAAAAGATAAGAAGATTTGATTGATATTGATTTATGATTATATGATTTATTTCGCTTCGCCAACTGGCAGGGACACTGCAACAGCTTGCACCAATTACTGCGGGTCTGGTAAACCCACCCATCCCACCCCAGGGGAGGACATCCATCAAACAGTAATCTCGTGTGTGTGAAATTAACGTCTCCTACCCCTAACCCTACAGGAGATGGGAACTCCATTTATTCGTCCCTATCTGAGAAGACTAGAATATCTAACCATTTCTTGATGTTATAGAAAGGCTGCAAATTCTTCTCAATTATTTTAAGACCTGGGGGGCCTCGAACCCTCGACCTCCCGCACAACAGTCCAGCACTCTATCCATTGAGCTAACCGGGATTAGTTAGGCACAGTTCTTGGAATTGACTTTGTATGTTGCTAAAAATAACCGTGTCTGTTTTAGTTGCAGATAGTATGAGGCAATTCATGTATTAGCACTTGACGACTTTAAACACTAGCATGCATGTCTGACTGAATTTAAGACCCAATTTTATGCCATATAATACATTGTAGGTATTTTGTTGCTTTCTAGGTGGTTTCTGTTTGAAAAAGTGATTGAAGCTTTGGTGGCTAAACAGATTTATCACAGAAATCTGCAACAACTTCAGCACTATGCAAGGATGGAGTGTATCATGGAAGATGTAAAAGAGTTTGACTCCATGATCAGTTTTTACCATGGCCTGGGGATGATAATCAAGCACCGCAGCACAGTTGTACTGAAGGCTCAGTGGTTGATTGATCTGTTTAAACAGCTGATAACCATACCACCTTTCAATAAACAGGTAGAAAATAAATTTCTGTTTTGAGAAAGGCTACCTTACTTGGAAAATGTTGTTCAACAAATTATCTCAGTCATGTACCTTTTGCAGCTTTTCAGGTCATAACTTGCAAGAGACTTGCATTGATTCGCTAATTGTTTTCAAAGAAGTGAATACTTCTTTTTCCTGCACTAATAGCCCTTTTCCGAATTACTCTTGGCCTCGTTTTGAAAACGAGGCCTTGCGCTCGACCATTCTTGTGAAAATGAGTTTAATTTGCATGTGAATGAAAACTTATTATCATATGAAAGGATGAGCACCAGTACTATAAAGAAATGGGCTATCGGCCTCTGTGGTGGTGATTAAACAACTAGTATACACCTCTTATCAGCTAAGATACAAATTTGCTCGTTAGGGATTTAATTTCCCACCATTTTGATGCATTGATAGAAATATACTTTTTTTAGTTTTGGACATGTACGAGGAAAAAATTCAAACAACATTAAGTGGCCTTTCCTAATGTTGAATTGTTCATTTTTATATAATTATTTTATAGAATTCTCTACATGCTAAGTACTGGCAGGAACTTGAAGGAAGTGGCATCCTCAGCATGGAACATGTTGATCATGTGTTCTCCAGCTTCATTGGACAGGGAATCATCAAAGAAGACATCTTAGACATGATGGAGCGATTTGGTTTGATCGCTAAGTTCTCAGTTTCCCCAACTGATGTGAAGTACTTTGTAGCAGCTCAACTGAAGCGTCCACCTGACAGACTATTTGAAATGAAGCCTTCATCAACGGATCCCTGTCCATTGTATATCCTGTTTGTCCATGGCTTTGTTCCTCATGGTCTCTTCTTACAGCTTGTCTCACGATCCATTCGTTGGTGTGCGAAGAAATGGCCCACGCATCAACCCATTCTGTACCAAAATGGAGCATGTTTCATCATTGGGAAAGATATTCATGATTTTGTCCTCATTTGTCAAACAGGATTTGTGAAGGTAATCTTGAGACAAAAGAAACAAACTCATCTGGTTGTAGGACAGAACGCAGCTGAACTAGCAACTGTTGTGCGTAAATTTATCGAAGACACCCTACAGAATTTGTCACTAGAACTGCCATACCTGAGGGGTCTGCAGTACAGGCTGTGTGTTGCATGTCCTTACTGCCATCAAGGGACAGAAGAACCACGTCGAGCATGCTCAGACCACATAAAAACCACTTGCACACACGAGAACTGCTTCCATCTTATTGATGCAAATGAAGGCCAAGCAGCTATCTGTACCAGAGAACTTTGGGATGAAGTACGTCCTTTCTGTGGGCTGGAAAAGTGGTTCGTGAAAAGAACGAGCCAGGTATTACCAGTCGTAGTAATTTGTTTTCTTCTCTGATTCAAATTTTCTATCGCTCTCCTTAATTCTCTTCATTTGAGAATCCTGAATAGATTGTAATCAGCGTGCACGACGTTATCATGGTTAGTTTGCGTCCAATTTCAAAGATAAGGCAGACATTTGTTTTCAAGTTGAAATTATTTTCATAGGTTATACTTCTGGGTCATGCCATGGCAATGAATTTATCATTATAAATGAGTAGTAGCATACCCAAAATTCATGTTGCTATAGAAGTGATAGAATCTTATATGACCTCTTCTTTTTCGCCCAGGGGTCGTGGTCTTCAAATGTCACCGCCAAATCACAGGGTGCACCAGCTGGAGTTAACCCAATGAAGTCTGACACGGCACTGAAGGTAACTCTCCTGGGCAGTGAGTGGAGTTCATCAATGGGAGGCTTGTCCACCATAAACAGACAGCTTGCCATTCTGTTGGCCAAACATCCGCAAGTGGACGTCACTCTCCTTGCTCCACAGTCTGCCTGTTCTGAAGAAGAGAGGAGAATGGCAATAAGTCACAATGTATCCTTGAGAGAGGCACAAAGACGCCCGGGTTATGCCGACCCCCTTGACTGGCTGAGTGCCCCACCGAGAGATCTTGCTATTGACATAGTACTGGGTCATGGAGCAAAGCTTGGTAAACAAGCGCAATTTATTAGAGAATCGCACCAGTGCAGGTGGATACAGGTAGTGCACACTGCACCTGAAGAACTTGGAATGTACAAAGACTATCCTGAGGCCATTTCTAAAGGAAATGAGAAGAACAGAACTGAAGTGGAGTTGTGTAAGTTGGCAGATGCTGTGGTAGCAGTTGGACCAAAGTTGACAAAGGCTTACTCTTCCTACCTGCGCTCATGCGAGAAGCACCAAGATATCATTCAACTGACGCCGAGCACGTTCAGTGAGTTTTCTGATGTAAGGCAAGCTGCAGTTGACATGGACAAGTTTAAGGTTCTAACCTTTGGTCGTGGTGATCCGGAGGACTTCAGCCTGAAGGGCTACGATATCTCTGCCAGAGCAATAGTTGAACTGAAAGACAGATCTTACCATCTGATTTTCGTGGGTGCAGCTGACAGTAAACAAGATGAGGCTGCAGCGAATTTGCTGAAGAGTGGAATTGATAAAAGGCAGCTGACTGTGAGGAAGTTCGTGCAGAGTAAAGAGGAATTGAAAGAAACATTTTGTGAAGTTGATCTCTGCATGATGCCCTCCAGAACGGAAGGTTTCGGCCTGACAGCATTAGAAGCTTTGTCTGCTGGTCTTCCCATTCTTGTCAGTGGCAACTCAGGATTTGGTGAAGCATTGTGCACTGTACCATCAGGCAAATCATTTGTTGTGGATTCTGAGGACCCTAAGGAGTGGGCAAAGGCAATTGCTGGTGTTCGACAGAAGGAAAGATCACACCGCCTTCATGAGATTCAGCAACTGAGGAGTTCCTATGAAGAGAAGTTCAACTGGGAGAAACAGTGTGACATTCTTGTAGAGAAGATGTGGGACATAGTTCTTGGTGAGAATATTTTGAATGTCCTTCGAAAAGTGTTTTTGGGGGCGGAGACACCGTATATATTGGGGGCTACTCGGCTTTCGCGCTCTTGATAAATTTTGATGGAAGGCGAGAACAACTCATACAAAAAAAAGGTGTTGAGCCTGAGTAGTGACTTGTTTTTCTTTCTCTCTCTGTAGCTTCTAAAAGACGAGACACAAGTTTGAGAACTCAGGAGGCCGAAGTTGTTGACACGTCAACCGAACAAGCAACAAATGATTCATCACTGAATCCAGGTGAGTAACAAAGTATCACTAACACACGGTAAATGACTTCACCAAAGAACTACAGACAGGTTATAAGACGATCCAGCAGTTGCTCCTTTTCTTAACTTTCAATCTAAGGCCAGCGCTTTGTCAAAATGGTACTTATGATAATATTTTTTGCTACTGAGACATATATTGTTATTCACACATCTGATTTCTTGTGTAAGAATCCAAAGACATTTAGGAACAAAGTGACACTTTTCAGAAGAATAAATGTACAGATAAAATATTCAGCTAAATTCACTAATTTTTAGAGCGCGGTTTTGTTGAACAACTTCTGAACTTTGTTTGAATTACCGGCCCTACGAATTTTTTTTTTTTTCCGGTTACTCAGATATGTTAGCGTGCAGACCTTGGCGTAAATTTTTCTTTACTTGTTCTTCTCTTTTGGTTATTGGTGTGATGGTTCGCACATAAAAAGTCTCTTGCAGTTTATCTCTTCAATGCTCAGTTGTTGGACAAAACATCGGTTCTTTGGTCGTCGAAGGTCTCCTTTCCCTTTTTACCCTCCAAGTTTCTCTTACTAGATTAAGAATTGTAATTTTCCAGCGGACAATTGTTTCGCTTCTTTCATGCTGTCAGATTAAAAAAACTTTTTGTCCCTTCTAGGTTCTCTTGACCGAATCATCCGGGAACTTCAGCAGATGCAACTTGATGCAAGCAAAGTCAAGAGCAGAACAGATCTATCACTGGGGCTGAGGACTACTGCATTAGACAAGGGCTTCACGATATCTGACAATCAAGGATTAGGAAATTGCATGTTCTATGCCTTGTCAGAACAACTGGAAATTGTTAAAGGAATCAAAATCACACATGGCACATTAAGACAAACCTTGGTTCAGTACCTCAGAAGTAACCCAAAACTAGTAAGTTGATGTTGGTATTTCTAACAGAGTTTGTTACTTACGGTTCTTTTTGAGGTGAAGTATGTATACGGGTCAACACCACCAGAGCCTATCCCAGTGTTTACAGCATAACTTTATTATTAAAGAAGCGTCACAATGATATTGGCTACAGTTGAATCCATTTGTTACTTAATGTGGCCTCCGAAGTAGCCGACTTTTACGGTTTTAGTCATTTGAATATTTTGGTTTAAAAAATGCCCTCTCTTAAACATCTATCAGATAACACTAAACAGAACTCCAGTTATTCTCTTAATGATGGATCTTTCCTGTTGTTTTTCTGCTGTTTGCGAATCGTTGCTGTTCTACAATAAATGCTAATTAAAGGTTGTCTCGTACCATTCTTAAAAAAATTACTCCATGACTCGTACTCCGCGCGCCCAAGTTCCTATCAACAATCCTCTTTAAGTTTGTTTCTTGAACTGATTTTCTTACAGCCGGATGGAACAGATCTGTTTCACTTTGTCCATGGACATCAAACATGGACTGAATACTTAACACACATGGAACAAGATGGAGCTTGGGGTGATCACGTGATTCTGTGTGCCGCAGCAAACTACTATAAAACGTGCATTCGTGTGGTCAGCAGTCTACCCCATAGCAATGATGTAATGATTACGCCATATTGTCCAGTTGACGAAAGCAAAGCACTTGTGCTGGGACATATTCATGAGGTGCACTATGTCAGCCTTCAACCCGCTCAAGGTACAGCTCATTACATTAGATAGAGATAGCTTTATCAAGGAGTAAAATCATTGCAGTCCCCGGGCCGGCTGAAATGTGACTTACTTTACAATGGAACTAAACGTTATCTATAAATTATGATAAACTACTTAAAAAGAAGAAAACCGTAAAATGTAACCTACAATAAAACACAAAAGGAGAAGTATCAACGCCAAAATACTAATAATTAAGATTACTACTAATAATTAGAACTGTTCGCCATAATAAAAGTGTTTTGAAACCTATTGGTCTTCCAAATCGGTAGTTTGAAGTATCTATGGCTACAGGTGCAACAAGTGAACCCGTTGCGCGGTGGCAGCACATCATGGAGCTTATGGCTTTGGTTCTTTACAATTTGTTTAAATAGAGTGTTACTCAAGGCCTCCCTGCTCTCGTATAGTGACGTGATATCTAGAGCTACTAGAGCCTCTGCATAGCATAAGTCGGGTAGTATTATCCGCAACGCGCGCTTTTACATTCTTTCTATTTCTTTTGCCAGATATTGCGGCAGTTAGTAATTATAGTCTTAGTTTCATGACAGTGTATTTCGTTCATTGTGTACCAAGAATCATAAGTCTCCCTCTTAACTCTTAGATGACAGTAAATTCAGGTTTTAACTTTAAGGCTTTTTCTCCATTTTCCATTCCATTCTCTTTCTTTGCTGATTTGACATACGTGATAATGTGGGTGGTTTTCATAAATTTATTTCCAGCACTAAGTGACACTTGATCGCCCGCTTCAGTTTGTAGAATCAAACGGCATTAGATGCAGTTTAGTCTCCTTTGGTTTCTAATCGCACTGTTGCGTTTGTTGTTTTTACAGGTTAAAAGACAGGCTATCCATTAAGTCATTATACTCGTTCCAGATCTTTGTAAAAAAAAAAAAAAAAAAAAAAAAAAAAAAAAAAAAAAACCGCCGAAGGAAGATGTGGCTAAACGTTTGCCGTGGGCCTAAAGAGGAAACAAAGTCTTTCAGAGGTTTAAAAGTTTTTCTTTCGGGAGTAGTCGTCCTCGATGAATTAAGTAGTTGTCACGGTGTATATAATTCTCTAAAAAGTGAAAAGCATTCAGAAAAGATAATTCGCCGTAAATGATTTCGTTACTTTACTGAAAGCACCACAAGAAATGTTTACTTTAGGTGCAGTTTAGACTGGAGAAGGACAGTAAACTTGAAAACACCCAACTTGAACAATTAACGCGGAATATTTTTGTTAGTCATAAGGAGCGATAGAGACGGTGATTTGTAAATAAAATTCAAGGGTTAAAGTCAAGGTTTGAAATATTTTGTCGGTAGAGTAGATATATTTGCCAGGTAGTTTTAGTCCTTGCATACAGCTAGAGTGGTTAGTGCTTATAAATGACAGAAATTAAAGAAATATTTCAACAAATATGCTTTTTATGACACGATTTAGGGATACTAGCATTTCTTGTTTCCCAACGCCCTCCTCATTCCAGCTTCGTTAATACTTACTAACAATTTCTGATCAAAAGAATCCAAGAATATCTACACCTGTTTTTAGACAGCACTCGTGATCAGAGCCACACCCTTGACTGGGTATGGGGGCCGGGAGAAGAGACAAAATAGTTTTCAAACGGAGATCTCTCGAATGTAGAAATGATAGTTTTTCGACAGCGAAACTTAATAAGTACACCCCTCCCCACTCATTAATCCTTGTCCTCCCTTCTCCTCCCCCTCAATAATCCTTGTCCTCCCTCCCACCCCCTCCCACTCCATTTCAGTAACAGCGACTCTTAGGCGAACATTTGGTCAAAAAATGTGAGTGAGGAAACTGTGGGGAGGTGGGTGAGGAAAGCAAAGATCAGGAGGAGAAGATCGATTTTAAATTCAGATTAGTTTAAAAGTCGGAATATCCTTAAGACCTCAAGAACACAGAAATTTCGGAAAACACCTTTATCGAACAAAAATTGATTTGAAAGCAGAAACCTCAAGAATCAAACGCAGCAACGTGTTTCCAAAAGGAAAACTTAAATTGTTCTTTCGTCAAGTAAAACTCCCACAAATTTTTATGGTACACGGTATGTGTCGTTGTCAAGTGATCTGAAGATCCTGGAATAGTTTGAAATTGAGCGTGAAAAAGGACCTAATCTCGGTCATCCAAGTCTGGAAGAAGTAAAAGAGAGACCTTCAGCAGTAAGTCAAGACCAAAGAAAGATAAAGCAGCATACATATTACTTTTTGTAGATATTTGTTACCTTAAAATATATTCTCATTTTAACTATCTCTGATTTACCCCAATAGAGCATAATATTGTGACATAAGGATATACACGCCTGTCCGGTTTCCAAGGTCTCTGCTTTTCTAATTACATCCATGGAAACGGGTTTTATTCTAAGTTGGTTGTAGCACACGTCAGGTTTTTAAGTTCTGTTTGTTTGTGTACGTGTAGTTATTCCTGCGTTTGCCCGGAAAGTTTAAGTATTGTTGTATATAATAGTCCAGTCAGCCAACCAGTCAGTGGTACAGTCAGTCGGTTGAACAACTTTGCTCATCATGTTGTATTATTTTGAGTTTTTGAGTAGGCCCCTCTACTCTCACAGTCCCTTATTTCTCTCATGATTGCACAGGAGTACTAGAAAATAACCCAAAAAATTACACAAAGGTGGGTTAGGAAAATCCACGCTGAGTGTGAAATCCGATTTTAGATCTGAAAGCTTTGAAAGAAAAGTGAATATTATTTTTTTTGCCCACAATTTGATGGTTAAATGTTACAAAAAGAAAAGACACAATTATTTGAAAAAGGCTTTTTAAACAATTAAATAGAGAAATCAAGGGTAAAAATTAGCCCTGTGTTTGTGCAAATCAGCCTCTGAAGAACTGGGCCCGAGGAGGCTTAAAGAAATGCTGGAGGTTACATGTGGTGGATCAGCATCCCGGCATTCTCCATGCTCCACAAACGTGAATTAACTCTGATGGTGATGGACCACTGAGCTCATAACACTAATACCTGAGATGGCCTTTAAATCTTTACAAGTAATGACAATTATTCAATAGTTACATGAGTCATCCATCCTTAAAGAGCTGAGCAATCATATTTATCCATAAAACTTAAAATTAACTATTGGGGTTACGTTAGTTTTAGAAGTATGTAATTCAACTGACATCAATATATTTTGAAGGCTAGATGACCTTAACCAATCATTGTTATATTATATATTCAAAACAACAATCCAAATTACAACACATGGCAATACATATCATTGTGGCTAAATCAGATTTGTTTGAATAAAGTCTAATGAAATTGACTAAACACATGACTATCAAAGAATCTATGTTGTTCATGTGCCGAGCTGAAGTTCAAAAATGATAAAGTATACATGAAGTCGTTCGTGCGGTGAAAGGTAAAAGTCTGCCTAAGCGAATGACTTACATAGTGAAGGGAGCTAGTCAATCTAAGTTTCTGTGGTATAAAGTGACCAAGAATATTTTCACCCACCCCTGGACGGGATCCTACTCCTTGACAGGTAGCTCCACAGTATTTTTTTTCTTATTTCTTTATCATTTCACTTGGACCATTAATACTCCTGGGGACACTCCTCGGGACACTCCTGGGGACACTCCTGGGGACACTCCTACGGACACTCCTGGGTACACTCCTGGGGACACTCCTGGGGACACTCCTGGGGACACTCCTAGGGACACTCCTGGGGACACTCCTGGGAACACTCCTGGGGACACTCCTGGGAACACTCCTGGGGACACTCCTGGGGGCACTCCTAGGTAGAGTGACGTGATGGGGTCATACATGGACTCCTAACCCGTGAGGGAGAGGCATTTTAACAGTAAAGTTTATTTTCCAGGAACAGTACAACTTGACTCCTCTAATGGCTGAACTGGACCTTTTCATTATAAGTCTAACGCATTGACATTAAAAGAGCTCAAGAAATAAACTCTATATACCCTTGCTCGCTTCGCTTATTCAAAAGTAATTGTAATTGGGTAAAAATGATCCTAACAATGTTTACTATTTATCTACTAACGCTACATTATGAATGCTGCAATCTGATTGACTACCCTAAACGCTATCTATTTAAACAACAGAGTGTTTCTGTCGAGGAACTATCGGTTGATAGTTGCCCCGCGAAAATTTGATGTTCTTAAAACAAATACTTGCCCGATAAGTGAAGCTTCGAGGGCAATTATGCTAGTTCCGAGACATAAACGCTCTCTTTTTAAGTGCCTTATTGTTCACCACTAAATTTTCTTCCGCGTGCCAGTTGAAAAACAGTCAAAACCTACTAAACGCAGATCAATCAAATATTTATTCATGCGTACAGCCTGTCATAAATGTCAATAATTCGCAGCAGTACACCAGCTAAATAATACGTTATACCTGTCAGAATTTAAAACTCACTGTTTTTCCGATCTGCCTAACTTCGCGGCTATCAGACCATTCAAAATTTTTCACGGATGAGTACTATTCATCCGGGTATTTAACGCGGACGGGTACTATGGACTGATAGTCTCTACACGGATAAGCACTATCGCGTCACGTGATCAACTTAAACCAAAAAGAGTCGAAGAAAATTTAGTGGTGAACTATAATCCATGATAGATAATGCGTTAAGTGAGCAGCACGTGACCTGACCCATTTGCATCACCCAATACAAAAATATGAGCCTGTATGTTGACAACACCTATGGAAGGTGGATACCCAGTTGCAGCTCCTTGTTATGCGGGGATTTCAATCGCCGAAATGTTCGCCGCTTGACCACCCAATTCAATCTCAAACAACTGGTAGACAAGGGAGGACCAAATTTTGGACTTAGTGATCACAAACCTCCCTTAACTATACGATGCAAACTCAGTCCAAACCCTTCCCCCCTTCGGCCTGTCTGATCATATGGTCGTTCTTGTGGGCACCAAAGCGAGGCCAGTGGGAAAAGGTTCCAGTTGGGAATCTGTTCCAAAGCGGGATACTCGCGCAAGTAGAAAGTTGGAGCTCGGACGCTACCTCTCGTCTCTCGACTGGTCCCTATTCAACCCGCTGATTCCTGCCTAGCCAAATTGAATCTGTTTGTAGACATGATTCACATTGGTATGGATCATATCATGCCGATCAAGCACCACAAGATTCACGTCAACGATGCACCTTGGATCACTACTGAGCTCAAAACCCTTGTAAGGCTGCGACCGCAGAAAGCGTTCAACAGTGGAGACAAGAAGAGCTACTATTACGACCGTAAGGCTGTAAACCGAAACCGTAAATCGCTGCGCAGCAACTACTTTGCCTCAAAAGAGATACAATGAAATATATGAAGTTCATATATTTTGTACTGCGGTATGCCTCAAAAGTTGAAAATCTCAAGTCCACCAAGCCCTCGCAGTGGTAGAATGCTGTGAAACAGATTGCTGGAATGGTTCCCTGTTCCGGTTCGGACAGCATTCTCTCCAGTTTACAACTTGAAGGCGAAAAGAGGGAACTTGAAATCGCGAAAAGAAATTAACTCCGCCTTCCTTGCTCCCATAGAAATCTTCCAACCGTTAGAGCCAGTTGCAACTGTAGAGGACGAACCCTATGTATTCACTCTGTCCGAGCCTGCGGTTCTGTCCCCCCCTGACACAATTAAATCCACGCAAAGTGGCCGGACCCGACTGTATTCCTGATTGGTTCTTGCGTAAGTATGCTGAGGTTCTTGTCGAGCCCGTTACAGCTATTGTACAGCTGTTGTACAGCTGTTGTACAGCTATTTTGTTGTATCGACCCATGTTGGCTGTTTTGAAGATCATTGACCGTGATCAATACGGTGCTATCCCTAAATCCTCCACCCTGTTCGCTCTGATCTCGATGTTTCACCACTGGTCACAAGCTTCAAACGGTACCGGTGCAGCCGTTAGAGTCGTGTTATTTGACTATCGCAAGGCCTTTGATCTTATCAATCATAAGATACTTGTCCCTAAGATCATCGGCCTCGACATACCGCACAGCATCAAAGCCTGGGTGATTGACTAATTGACGAATCGACACGAACGCATCAAGTTGTTCTCTGACTGCTTTTTGAGTGGGGCCCAGTCCCTGCCGGAGTTCCTCAGGGGACCAAGCTCGGCCCCTGGCTTTTCTTGCTCATGATCAATGATCTCGAGGTTGTCGCTCTCATGTAGAAGTATGTTGACGACACGATAATCTCCCAAACCATACCCCGCGGCTCTCTGGGTGACGTGCAACACGCTGTTACTGCCGTGGAGGAATGGTCTCGGTCTCAGTGGATGCAACTCAATGCCGACAAGTGAAAGGAGATGATTATTGACTTCAAGAAAAACCCTCATAACTTCTCCCCTGTCGAAGTAGATGGTCACGAGCTTCCTGTCACCCACTGACTGCGCGAAGATATTAGGTGTTACGATATCCAGTGACTTGAAATGGAACAATCATATTGTAGATTGCATTAAGAAAGCAAATAAGCGCCTGTATTTTATTGTTCTCTTGAAAAGGGCCCGTGTTCCCATAAGGACATTGTGAACTTCAATTGTACAATAATTAGACCTATACTAGAATACTGCGCTCCAGTGTTCCCTCATGCACTCCCGGCCTATCTTAATGAGGATATAGAAAGAATTCAGAAACGCATGCTTTCTATAATTTCACCTGAAATGTCATATTGGGAATGCCTTGAGAGTCTAGGCCTACCAACTGTGTACGATAGACGCATAGAACTCTTGTGTCATTTGTTCGATTCCATTGTTAACAATCCCGAACATAAGTTGTACCATCTTCTGCCACCAAGGAAAAAATGTAGTTCTAATTTAAGGCGTCAAGAGATATATAATTTGCCACCTTCTCACACGGAACGTTTTCGACCTTCTTTCTTTTATGCTATTTCCCAGGTGCGCACAATGGCTCCTAAAGTTTCAGAGAAAGTCGAGTTTAATTTCAGATATTCATACATATTTTAGATTTTCCTATTGTACTAGGCATTTACATTTATATGATTGTATTTAGCTTTATAGTTTAACCGATGTCATCTGTAAAATACGCGATTCAGTTTTATGACTGCAAAGTATTACTCAATAAACGATCTATCTATCTATCTATCTATCTATCTATCTATCTAAGCTTTGGGCGACAAGTAGGTTTCCACAAACCATTAGATTAATTGCTGTTGACTTCCACTCGTGATAGTTGATTCTCGAGCCCGTAGTCCTTTGTTTTATAGCCTGATTCTTGAAGGAATTTTCCATGGTTTCTTATTATGTGTTCTTCTCATCATGCTCACCTTAAGGGAATAAAGTTGATTCATGTAAATGAAGTGAAGAAAAGAAAAATTATAGGATTCGTTTCTATAGAAATGAGTCGCTAAGACCATTGTAATCATATTTACCCCTTGAAAACATTGGAAAATGAAAGAAATGGTTTCTGGATCTATCTTTCTTGTCCTGGTGGAGTAATAAACTGCTTCTCACCCTGCCTCCCTCAGTAATCAGTTATCTTCCCTAGCCAGACAATCTTAACAGATGGAGGCAAACACTAGTGGCCTTTCTAATTTAGAGGGCACGCCCACTAAAAGGTCTTGCATCAATAAGTACTACTCTACCAAAGATTCTTAATGACACTACTGTGCCTAGCATTAAAGGTGGACTATGCAGTAAAACCCACATGAGTTTTTATCTCTACAATTAAAAGTATCTAAGATTGCCGAGAGTAACCGAGCTGTGTAAATAATGCCCTTCCGCCTCCCGAAACTTCCAGTCACGTTTTCTTGCCATCACATCCCACATCGCTTTGTTGAGATGGGTTGTAAACGGTCGGATAAGTTTTTAATCACTTAAGATCGATCAGTTTACATCCATCAAGTATTACTTTGATACCTTCTGAAACATCGACTAACTACTTCACTATACTAGTCCGCCGACGTAGCGAAGAGACAAGCACTCTTCCATCCCCTGTAGTAGTCTACTAACTAAACATATATTTTCTTCTGGCATACGGAGTTTACAGCTCATTAACAGTTTGTTTCATTGTTGATTCAATTCACTGTAGGACACGCCATTTGGGGCGTGTCCCTTGGGTATTCCTGATTGGTGTGGTTTCAGTATTTATAGACGGTTGAATGTGATTTAGTCCTCTCACTCTCGCTCCCCACGATGACATCGAAGTTGTAGCAATGGACAGTAAAACGGCTCGATCAGAAGCAAAAGTTGTTATCACTCCGGTACCCGAGGTCACGGAAAACTCTTCATCACAGGAAGAACAATCAAATCCACCTTTGGTTGATCAAGTGTTCTCTCTTTTCAAAACCTATCTGGCCTCCCAACTCGAGGAACAAAGCAAGCAGCTCGAAGGAAAGTCGGAAGTCGTTAAGGAAGCCGCCGAGTTCAAATTTAAGGGTAATAGGAAGCAGTTCGAGTTAAATGCCCTACTGGACGACATCTTTGGTCAGATAGAGGTCAGCCTGAACGAACCGCAAGAGATCCGCAAGCTGGTGGCAGAAGGGCGACAGCTCATAAAGAGACGACAGAAGTTAATAAAGCTCGCAGATAGAAGCAAAGACGGGTGACTGGTTGGGCAGGAATACGAGTCGGACTTGTTTCCGACTCTGAAGATGAAAAGAAAATTTGGAAGGCTAACTTCGGCAGAAAAGAAAAGGAAGGAATCTAAAGCTAACTCTGGCAATGCTTCTAAACATTTTAAAGCTGCTAGCGATGTTCAGCTTTTTCGCGGGAGGACCTTTTATTTTCGTTGTGATGTATCACGTTGGGTTGGATTCCCTGAGCATCCAACCATCATTCCTTTGGTGTTGTATTTCTATAGTATTTAAGGAGAAAATACTTTACGTTCGTCTGAGCGCAGCAAATTAGAACGTAAATATATTTTCTGCTGGTAGACGGAGTTCACAGTTCATTAACAGTTTGTTTCATTGTTGATTTAATTCACTGTAGGACACGCCATTTGGGGCGTGTCCCCTGGGTATTCCTGATTGGTGTGGTTTCACTATTTATGGACGGTTCAGTGTGATTTAGTCCTCTCACTCTCGCTTTCCACGCTGACATTGAAGTTGTAGCCCCACCTCCCCGCCCGTGTCAGTTTTCGTTATTTTCATCATTTTCTATCTCCTCGTTTCCAGGCCGTTCAGAATATGTTAAAGAGGTCAACCGTTGTTTCAGATGCAACCGCGCCGGACACTGGGCCGAGGACTGCAGAGTAGGAAGCCCTTTTATCGCACAGCCCAACAGAAGCGGTTTCCATTATTCGAGCAGCGCCACACCTACTAAGCCCGGATCAGGAGGATTCAATGAAGGGGCATCCAAATATTAGCGGTAACGACGCCTCTTTTGACGAGGTAACAAGTGATTACGAACATGAAAGTTCAACGGGGCCGGCCATACTGCAGGTCAAAGGTAGTTGGAGAAATCTGGGTATGCTCCCCTCACGATCAACAGGGTTGCAGTTTCTCTCATGTTAACTTTCAGTAAACTCGATACAGAGCTTCCGGTGGATGTGTTCCTCCTTCCTCTTTCAATTTGCAACAGAAAACGAGTAGTGCGAACCAGTTTGGAAAAGACATTTTGAGGTTTCACACTCTGAGAACCACTTTCCTTTGGTCATCCTCAAAATGCTAAAGGAACCTTGACTAAAAAAAGTCACAGGCACCCTACTATTGTTTTCTCAAATGTTAACTTTGACCGATTTTTTCCCTTTAAAAGTTCCCGTTGGAAAATTTGACAACAAACAATAGCTCCTTGTGGATTATAACTCTACGTTGTCGTTAGTCGGATAAACAGTTAATTCTACCAAACTTGATATTAGCCGAATTTTTTTTTCTTAAAGTCGTTGAGATTTCGTTAACTTCAGTTTTTTTAGTTGTCTGCTTTAGAATAGTCTCAAAATTTTTTCCCCTGAATTTTTAGTTAGAAAGCCACCCAAAACAAATTGGTAAGAAACGAGGCATACCGCTTTCTTTGACCAATGGCACTAACAACAATGAACACAAATTTTGTTCAACCTGTTCCGCCATGTTCGTAATTATAGTCTACCCCCCTCCCCTATCCCGATTTTGAAAATCCCTGCTACGCTCCTAGTCTGACTCCCCATTCGCAACGGCAGGTTTGCTGAGAGATTGTGATAACGAACAGATGTGATGTCAAATTGTTCAAGTGGTATAAGAGCATTAACAATAGTAAATTATATGTAATACAATATCAAGTTTAAACCCAAATACCTAAAAGCATACGCCTCTATTACGGTTTTCTATGGTTTGTGTATCTTTGTTCCTCAGACTTATCAAAAATTATTTTCTTTGCCAATTAATTTTTTCGTTGTCACTCAGTTTCCATTCTTTACTGATGGTCAAGCGAAACTGGTCACATTTTACCTATGGATTATATTCCTTAGTGATGGGACGATCCCTGCATTGGTGTTAGGACGATCCCTGTTTTGTTTGTAATATCTTCTTTCAAAGGTCAGCTTCTCAAATGGTCGTCTGTTGGGATTCCTTACCTTGACTGTAGTCTCTGGGACTTACATACAAATTATAGTTCGCTCTCCATAGGCCTGAATGAACCACAGGACGAAACCCTATCCACTTCCTCCATGGACCTGTCATGTTTCCGTTGATTCCTGAACGGTAACATAACGACATGTTTCCGCTCCATTTCTGTCAATGGAATGTTATCCTTGCCTGTTTCCGTTACTTTTCCTTGTACGGATTAAAAATCTTATCATCAAGTTGCCGTAGTAACCGAAACTAATGAAGGACCATATCTTAATCCACGGACGCGACTATCGAGTGTTTCGATGGAGAGTCTTTAAGAAACGTGCATCTCATTCACGAATTGATTATGTCAGTGGTCTGTTGCTCAAGCTGTTCATTAATGCTCGTAGGCTTGGCAACTTTGAATGGCGTAAAAAGTGATGAACAGGACTTCAGTGACAATCCACCTCACCTCAATTTGAAGCTTTTAGATTTAGAGGACCTTTCTACGTCAGTTAGCGATTGGAGCGATGTTGAACTACCAGTCGATATCCTGCTGTTAACTGTGAAGGACTGTGAGTTCTTGGCATGTTTCCACTATCTAAATCAACCCTCAAGGAGCTACCACAAAAGCATTGCGTATGTGTACTTGGGGTCCATGGGACATGACCATGAGAAGAAATTGAAAACTGCTTTGGTTAGATGTACCGAAGGTTCTGCAGTTCCTGGTGGTGCTTTGACTGTTGTCAATAATGCAGTTCGAATTCCTGGACCCAAAGCGGTGTTTTCTGTTGGTACCTGCATTGGGCTGAAGCCCGAGAAAGCCAAACTAGGAGACGTAGTTGTATCTTCAAAGTTGACAACGCTTGCCCACAAAACTCCTGCGAGCAGGGATATTGGTAACCTTATCAGATATGCAGCTGATGGCTGGAAAGCACCCTTAAAAGACCCTCAAGCACGCAAAGTAAACGTGAAATGTAACGATACTGTCCTGAGTATTCCACGGTCAGAGGCATTCAGTGAGAATCTTATTCAGCAGAATCCTGAGGCAATCGCAGTGGAGGTGGAAGGTGAAGGTAAGACTTTCTTCTTAAATACCGCAACAATGCGTGGAGCAGTCTTAGGCATCCATCAGTTCTGGCTGCAGGTATTTACATTGTATTTTTAGCGTGGCGATATTCTCGATTTACAGCCCTTCCCGAAATCATTGTGGTACGTTCTGGACCGACTTGAAAAGCGTAATAATGAGGGCTAAGTACTTAAACCCTTCTCTCAGAAGAGGTTCAGGCTTTTGTATCACTTTAATATGAGAAGGCCTTACTATTAGGGGCACAATACCCAAAAACATCAATTCAGTCGTCGTGTCTCTCTATCATAGGAGTGTTTGCTGCAGCTCATCGTCTGAAAACGGAATGGGCGGTTGTAAAAGGCATCAAGGGCTACCTAAGTGCGAATCAGTCGTCAAGTAATAAGTGGGATGAATTCGCAAGTGTTATGGCAGCCTCTGTTGTGTCCCACATTTTGAGGAATCCAAGCGTATTCCAAGGTTGGAGCCATTACAATGAAGGTAACTGTCCTCTAGTAACTTACTCTCCTCTGGTTGAATAATTTTCTCTGATCCCACAAGTTCAGATGGTTGAACGAGAGGTTGGATCATTTTATTTAGTTGCCCCATTTCTACTACTTTGACCTTCTTATTTAATTAGATCATTTTGTGTAGCTAGACCATTTTCACTTGTTGAACCTGTTTTAACTATGTACATTATTTCAACTGGTTGGGTCATTTTCCACTAGTTGAATCATTTGTCTTGGGTGAATCATTTCCACTGTTTGGAGCATCTAAAGTAGTGATACCCAACTAGGTGGCTGGACGATTTGATCTAGGTAGATCATTTTAACCGGTTGGACCATGTGAACCAGTTGAGTCGTTTTGACTGAAGGTACAATTTTCATTAATTAAAAAAACGCTTGTGCTTTCACACATCCCATCCCACCTATATCGTACCAGTTAAAAAATTTACTATGATGTAATTATTATGAATTGACAATGGTTTCAAGTTTGCAATTGAAGATACATATTCAATACACGTCAATATATATCTTATAAACCAAGCGCGAGGGCCGTACTGGGAGAATATCGGCCCGAGGTCTTGACAGTACGGACCGAGCGCCGATATTCTTCTAGTACGGTCCCGAGCAAGCTTGGTTAATAAGAGATTTATTATACGACTAAAGTTCAAAGGGACACAAGTGCGGCATCATTCGGGACCATTCGGGACAGTGCTCCGTCCAATACTGAGAGAATATTGACCGGCAATAGTGCATTCATTTTGATTGGTTGATTTTTAGTTATTGGCCCTCTGACTGCCCGAGTCGTGTAATATATATATATATTGATCGTTCAAGGACGACAAAGACGAATTGACGTGTATCAGATGCGAACGTTCTTAGGAATGAGGTGAAGTCGTAAAAGCTTCAATGTTTTACACTGAGCTATTTGCATGTTAGTTTTGGAACTCTTTCGAAAACTTGCAAAATTGAATCTTTTAAACTTCCTTTGTGCTGAGCTGTTCACTGTTTGGACCATCTTAGGTAGTGGTACCCAATAAGGCGGCTGCATTTTTTTTGATCTAGGTAGATCATTTTAACTGGTTGGACATTTTCACGGGAGGTATAATTTTCATTGGTTGGATAACTTTAACCATTTTCATCCTTTTAACTTGTTGGACCCTTTTAACCAGTAGGATCATTCATACTTGAGGAATGAGGTCAACTATTTAAATCATTTTTACTGGTTGAACCATTTTAACTAGTAGGACCGTTTTTACTAGTTGGTGGGTCAACACCATTTGAGTTATTTAAACTGGTTGGTTCATTTTAACTGGTTAGACCATTTTAACCGGTACATCAGTCACTAGGATCGATCACCAAAAACCGAGTACACCATTCTGGCTAGTGTTTTAAACTTGATCAGTTCAAGGAACACCTTGTTTGGTACAACTTTCCAGAGAGATGAAATCTTTCGTTGCTAGTAAATGTGCATAACAAAAAGTCAACACAAGTTTCACACAAAGCTTATTGTAACTGCAGATTTGATAAATTCCTATAATCGGCACTAATATTCAACAGTTATTCCATGTTGGTGCACCAAATATGAGGTGATAATTAACTAATGAGGTGATAAGCACCAAGTTGAATTTAATAATCTCATATCCAGTAAGCCTGAATGGAGTAACTGTTAAAATCCACGAAGCAAAACCTCACATTAAGTAAGAAAAAGATAACAAATACGACCGGTTTGCAGTTGCTGTACAAACAATTCTGGCAGGAACGTTATTTCCCACCCCTGCTTGGCGTATTTCCATAAAACTGAGTCGATATATCTGGTTTTCATTGAAGAGAGGATCTAAAGTAATGGGGAAGGTGAAAGCTATAAAATACAAACGGTCTCCACTGGTTCAGGGCGGCTTAGAAATTCCAGTAAAAGTAACCGTGTATTAGGAGGACGAACGAGTATTGGAAATTTTAAAGAGGAAAACAGAAGTGAGCTCTCCTCTCGAGGGGACAGAGGAGTATCAAGATCAATCAAAAGACATTTTGAACTCGATTTTAAACGTAGACGTCCTGTCAGATAGTGACTCTGAAGAGCCAATAGAGTAGTCATGAACTAGTAAGGCTTTGTAACGAAATAAAGGTGCTTTAAAATAACAATGTTGTAAAATAGCGTGCATTAAATTTACTTCCACATTAATCAAGATACATTTAAATTAACGCGAATTTTGTAAAATCGCGTTAATAAAGTGCATTGTTAATTTCCTATAATAAAGTATTTAATATTCAATTTCTTTGGCGGCCTTTCAAGTGCCCTTGGCGTGTAGTAAAAAAACTGATTTCCGTTGTAATCAGGCTTAAACGAAATTCTCCATCGCTTTTTACACTAAAATATTTCACGTTGTCTTTTGCTTTCCTTATTTATTTTGAGTCCTCAAAAGTTCGCTTACTTGTCGACCTCTATTGTTTTTACCACTTGGATTAGAACAACTTTAATGATATTAATTCGTTCTCCTTGTTGTCTAGCTCAACCTTCGAAGAAGACCACCAGATGGAACTCATTCAATATAGTAGCCGTGGTTTTTGGCCTTCTGGCCGTTTTTATTTATTATATTTACAGAGGGTGGATTGGTTCCTGAAGTGTTCTGCTCCATTGGATTAATGTAACGTATTGTTAATGTTATGTAATTTTTCAAGTTTCAAATGATTTTTAAAATGGACTTAAAATGTCTTTAGTAATTTTAGTAATGAGGATATTAATAATTAGCCAATTTCCAAGTGCCGAAATGAATGGATCACGTTGAACTTTAGGTTTTCGAAAAGTTTTGTGTAATTCTAGATCGATAATCAGATCAACCCTTTGTAAGGAATTAAATGGGTAGATCTTGGTAGTCACTTTTCCTAACGAGAAGTAATAAGCTGGAGAAAGCTAAGCTGTGAACGAAAAGCCAAAAAGCTTCACCTCCATGTGAAAAGGCCCGTACTTTAGCTGAGAAACTCGCGCGGTGCGAATTTCGTGAGGATCATGTTTACTTAACACGTGTAATGTGTAAGTACGGAGTACAGTCATTTGCTTGCACCAAACAAATGAGGGATCAAGTGTTCTACTTTAGTTAACCCTCAAAATCTCTTCATAAAATGGAACCACGATACTCCAGACGACTTGCAGGTTCGGAACCTGGAATTATTCCAAGATTAAGTGAACTCTGGAGGCTCAAACGTGTTCAATCTCTGCGAGAACGTGCAAATGACGCGCTCTCACCTGCCAAAAATGAATTTTTCCTGCAAGGAAGGATCGAACGAGCAAGTTATTCTCCTGAATGTTGATAGATACGAGGCGACATCCCGCATGGATGTCACTATTCTTTCGTTTTTATTCCATATCATAGGCATTATGTTCCTTTACGTCGCCATTTATTAATGACGCACCACTCTTACGTCGCTCAAATTAGCCATTACGAATTTCCGTAACAGAATTCCTAACCGTGAGAAATTTCCGCCAGAATTTGAAATTTAAAATATGCCAATCAAAAGTTCTCGGTACCTCGTGGTAAAAAATGCTGCTTCCTGATTGGTTATGCGGTACAAGAGCATATAACGAAGACAAGGTTCGAATCATAAAAAATCCCTGTTAAGGAGAAGCTTACGTTGTAAGCTGCTTAAGGGTAGTTACAGTTTGGTTTGTACTGTGAGGTGGCGCAGGGGGTTGGAAGGGTGGAATGCCCACAAAACGAGAACTTAAACTATCAAACCCTGCACGCTGCGCATCAACTCCCCCGTCTTTCATGTTGATTTCTACACCCATGAGGACTTCCTTATGGGTGTTGAACAATTTTCATAGAATACTCAAGTAGATCCAGAATCAGGGTTAAGGCGAGTAAAATAAAAATAAAAAAAAAAAAAAGAACTATCATTTTAGTGCGTTATGCCTCCATCATCAACGGCAGGTTGCTGACAGACACATCAAATTCACCTTATGACTCTTCTGATTTCTAGATAAGAACTATGTCAGCATGTAGTCTGTTGGTAAAACTCCTCTCAGTTGAAAAAGCTCTTGGCTTAAAAAGTATAAGGTTTCTTACCGATTTCACAATGTTTCCCAGTGTACCCTTTCGTGTAAAACGCATTCATAATTGTTCTTCTCGTAATGTCCAGCGCCGATCTCCCATTGTTCTGAAAAGGCCAACTGATACATGGAGACTAAAGTTATAAACCACAAAGTTACAGTTCCGTGCAGGCCTCCCATTCTTAACTTGTTGTTGAAGAGGATTAAAAGTTTTATCGAAGTTTTTGCCGAAGAAAAATCTTTAAATTGTTGATGAATGAAAACAAGTGTGTGCTACAATCGATTGCTTGTTTCATATAGCAAGGTAGCACTTTACGTGATGTAAAATACCAGTTGTGTAAGAGGTTGGCAGGAGAAAGACAATACCGACCTTTTCAAAGTACTTTTCTAACATTTGAAGTACAGCCAGGTTGAAGGAGAAGCATGAAAGCATGTTGACACAAGCCAATCCACACTCACTGCCTTCCATAACATAATCTGAACCAATGCTGGTGATGTTGAGATAGGAGAGGCTCAAAATTTACATAAGTCAGTACTTGGTCTGGCTCTCGGATAACAGTTCTACCTTGTCCATCAGCGGCTTTGTTCATACACCAAAAAAACATTAAAAGAGACACACGAACGTAAAAAACCACGAACGAAAGTGTTCAAATACGTCGTATTACACGCAGTATTACTGAGTCCTCCAGATGTGTAGGGCTACGGGTCTCAGAACTATATACTTTAAAGAGTAAGAAACAGCTCCTCACCCTCCACCCCTCAGAAATTAGTTTTTTCCCCAGCCAAACAATGATAACAACAGATCGAGGTAAAGAGCTTAATGGCTTTTCATAATGGTGTCGGACGTTCTTAGGGCATTTTAAGAGAGGTCTTGCATAAGTAAGTACTACTCCATCCACGATTCTTGTAATGACACTGCTGTAACTGGCCTGAGGGTAGAGTATGGAGTAAAACCCACAAGAATTTTTATCTTCACCATTTCAAAGTATCTTAGAGTGCCAAGAGTAACCGAGCTGTTGAAGTATTGCCCTCCCGCCTCACGGAACTTTCAATCACGTTCCTGTTCCTTTTTTTCCGCGGAACACTCCCCAAACCTGTTTTTTGTGATTAATTTCAAACGCTTGGATAATTTTTTATCACTTTTTAACACCGATTAATTTACATTTATCAAATATTACTTTGATACCTTCAGAAAAATCAATTAACTAGATAACTTGTCCGTCGAAGCAGCGAAGAGACAACCTTCCCCCTTCCCTTGTTCTAGTCTACGCATATACACGCCCTTTCTTCTTGTCATAGCTGGGTCGTGTGACCTGGGAGAAGCATTGTGATGGAAATGGAACTTTAATGTGAGTTAAGGAGTGTCTACAACGAGTTGAGTCCAGTTGAACAATCAGATTGTTGACAATCTTTCTTCGATTTCGCTGTTATTGGCAGCAGTTGTTTTATACTTTACTGAAAGGTAAGTTCAACACAAATAATAATTTAGTCTATATGTTAAGTATAGCATTACTAGGCTAACTACACTCCTGAAACGCGGACAAGGATAATTCAATGGCGGACTCGAGCTCGCCGCCCGAACGCACGGAAGTCATTTCCCCTCAAATGTTTTTGCGAGTCATTTTCAGTCAGTTTAATCTAGTTCTCTGGTAACTTCAATAGTATCTCTTTTCCTTTGCACTTTTAGTTTGCTGGGTTCTAATCTGTCCTTCGTACTTTAGCGACGCCCGTCAAATGCAGAGCACTCTCAACATAAGATCTTGCAGGATCTTGATAGGCGCAATCAGTCGGCGTTCTGTAATAGATTCGTTGAAGTAAAAACTCTGAGCAGCAGGAAAAGGAAAACAGTGATTATTACTTGACAGCCCTTTTAACGGGAAATTTTGAAAGACAATTGCAATGGAAAGCATGGGAGAAACGGTTTCTGATCTTGTTGACATCAGTCAGCTCTGATCGATCGTTAATTGTTCTGTCTGGTAGTTGTTGAACGTCAATTAGTTTTTCACAACAATTATAAACAATGGAAGCGTTTGAACGGATGACACTGAAAAATTTTCATTCAACTCAATGATTTTATCTGACAGAAATTAGAATGTACTCGAAACCTCTTAAGTCTATATAGTAACTAAACTATGCACGATCAATTTGATCAACTGGCACGTCTGATATTTGATTAGATAAATTAAACTTGCTCGCTGTCTACTTCCGTGATTGACAAGTAGAAAGGTGCAATTCAAATTCATAGAAATTTTTGAACTCAGATGTTTGTGATTCGTTAATAATCTTTTGTATTAAGATGTAGAAACCACAGCATACTCAAATGTGCGTTTCAGGCCAAAAAATTTCAATTCCAGTATTTGCCTTGTTGTCTCTTGTTTCTTAAATATACAATTTTATAGCTGCATGTTTATGACAATGCACGTAGTTTTGGGAAATTCGTTCTTAAATATACAATTTTATTACTGTTATGACATAACTTAGACACAAAGCATGCTCTGATTGGTCAAAAATCTATTTTTTATTTGCCTATATACCCATAGAAAACTGAAACGTCTTCCCGTCTTGTCCAATAGCGCCACACGAGGCAAGCGGCCAGATTTTAATTTGAAAAGCTTTTGGATTGGAGGACATCGCAAGGACTCTTTGAACACCAAAAACAATGACAACAATTTTGTTTTTAACATTGTCAAATGTTTTATTCAAAATGTAGTTGAACTTATTGGTTGCTCCTGTGTTTTAAGCCTTTTTTTTAGCTGGGCATTGTAAGGG
>NC_142520.1:54692377-54727377 GCF_964205215.1 Stylophora pistillata | reverse complement strand
TCCTCTTCACATTGTCTTCGTGCACTAAGACCACTTCACCTTCACTTACATCGCTTCGACCTTCCTTTTTACCACGGTGATGCTCTCTCAAATCTGTGAGATATTCCTTTCTCCACCGATTCCAAAAATGAATCCTCAACCTTGCGAGGTACCTGAACCTTCTGAGAATGCCTGTCTCACTCTCCTCTTCATCGTTTCTCGCCTCCTCCGGCAAACTTAGCAACCGACGTCCATATATCAGGTGAGATGGTGTGAGCATTTCAGCTCCAACTTCGTCATATTCATACGTCAGGGGACGTGAATTCAAGGTTGCTTCTACTTCGGTCAAGACAGTCAATAATTCGTCTGCATTCAGCTTCGCATTTCCAAGAACCTTTCTGAGGCAACGTTTCGCTGTTCCAACCATTCGTTCGTAGAATCCGCCCCACCAAGGAGCCCGTTCCAAAATAAATTTCCAGTCTATTCGATTGCTCTCTAAGTGTGCCCTCACCTCTTCGTTGTCATACAATCGCTTTATCACCTTCGCGGATGCCTTGAAAGTCTTGGCATTATCTGAAATGATTAAAGATGGAACCCCTCTCCTCGCGACAAATTTTCGTAAGCAACGTACAAACGTAGTCGCCGTAAG
Source organism: Stylophora pistillata (assembly GCF_964205215.1). Classification (NCBI taxonomy): domain Eukaryota; kingdom Metazoa; phylum Cnidaria; class Anthozoa; order Scleractinia; family Pocilloporidae; genus Stylophora; species Stylophora pistillata. The sequence continues at coordinate 54,726,749 of NC_142520.1, read as the reverse complement.
GTCAGCAACCAAGTCTAAATGAACCGCTCTCGTTACACAGCAAGTGAACAATGCTAAATAACACTTCGCCATTTCTCTTGTCTGGGACTTGACGAACAACGGACCAGCAAAATCTATACCTACCTTCGAAAACGGTGTGGACTCTCTAACTCTGAAGTCTGGCAGTGCTGCTACAGGAGGGGATTTAAAGGGTTTTCCCTGCGCCTTCTTGCAAGTCACGCACTCCTTCAAAACCTTCTTTACAGCCTGCCTACCCTTCGGCACCCAAAACCGCGACCTCAGCTCTCCAAGTGTTGCCCGTATTCCACTGTGCTGCGTCCTTCGATGACATTCCTCGATCATTAGTTTCGTCAGCTTGTGGTCCCTTGGAATGATAATGGGTTGTTGTGACTCTGGTTCCAAATCCGAATTTTCCAATCTGCCCTTGCATCTCAAGAGTCCACCATGGTCCATCAATTTCAGCCTTGTGGCTAAATCCTCGTAGTTTCTGTTACTCTTAAGTTCATCTTGGGAGGACTTTATCCAAATTCGCTCTGCCTCTGCTATCTCACTCCCACACAGCATACCCTCTCTCTTCTCGGTATCATTTCTAATGCATTGCAAATTAAAAGGAAAACGCTTTACCCATGCGGTTACCCTTAACAACCTCCCGAGTCGGCTAAACGCATTGATTTCAATAACATTCGAGATTCCGAACTTGCTTGTCACGCCAGTCACTGTCACGGTCATCTTCTTTTCTTCATCAATGCTCTGTGGAGTTTCGCAGATCTGTGCCACTGGCCATTCTTCCTTTGGTCCGGACAACCAGGCTGGACCTCTCCACCACAACTTATTTTCCTTCAGCCTGGACGCCAGTTCACCCCTTGAGCCAACGTCAGCAGGATTCTGCTCTCCTGGACAATGCGCCCAGTCTTCCTTTCGCGTTATCCTCAGGATCTCGTTTACTCGCTGGCGCACAAACTGCTTCCACTCACCCCTGTTGTTGATCCACCAGAGCGCTGTCTTACTATCTAGCCACATTCGCGAACCCTTGAGCTCTACTTCTTCTTTCAGAGCATTCTGTACAGTCTCCATGAGCTTCGCCAACACTCTCCCTGACATCAATTCTAGTCTCGGTATCGTTTGCGTTTTTAGTGGAGCAACTCTGGTCTTGGAAGTCAGCAACGTTACGGTGAAAGCCCCATATGCCTCACACACGAAGTAAACCACGGCACAATAAGCCTTTTTGCTAGCGTCAGCAAATCCATGCAAGGAACAATTAATCTGGCCCTGGGGGACTCTATAAACACATCTGGGCACGGAGATTTCGTTTACGCCCTTGAGGTCGTCGATCCAGCTAACCCAGCGTTTTTTCTCCTCGTCCTTCAACTCTTCATCCCACTCAACCTTGTTTGAACACAACTCTTGGAACAAGACCTTCACACTGACAAGTATGGGACTTATGATGCCAAGGGGGTCATACATACCTGCTGCAATTTTCAGAATGCTTCTTTTCGTAATAGCCAACCCGTCTGCCTTTTTTGCCAGCGCAAATAATTCAAAATTAAACAAATCCTCGTTACAATTCCACGATAACCCGAGAACCTTTTCGTTTGTCGTTCCCTCCTTTCTCCCCAGCATTTCCTTTGCATAACTTTCGTCGGCGCTCTTAATTTCATTGTTTACATTGGACTCGTCACGCAATTCGCACTGTCGTATTTTCTCTCTCAATTCTTCGCTATTTGTCAACCACTTCCTCAGTTTGAAACCACCAAGCGCGAGCCTTGTCTTCGCCTTGTCATGCAATTCACTGGCGTCTTGGGTGGTCTTGTCACCGGTAACGAGATCGTCAACGTAAAAGCTCCTCTTCATTACACGCACGAACTCTGGGTCGATTTCGGTAAATGCGTCCAAATGGTACTGGAGGGTAGCATTCAGCAAGAAGGGTGAACAATTTACCCCGAAAACAACCCGACAGAACCTGTAAACCACCGGGTCTACTTGTTCACTTTCGACATTGTTTACCCAAAGAAATCTTAAGCAATCCCGGTCACGCAATTTGACCTCAACATTTAGAAAGGCCTTTTCAATGTCGCCGACTAACGCAACGCGCTTTTCCCTGAATCTAATCAAAATATCATATAACAATGGCGACAAGGTGGGTCCCACATGTAAACAATCATTCAACGACACACCCCCTTTGCCTTCCTTTGAAGATGCGTCATAAACCACGCGAACCTTTGTTGTTTTGGCTTCATTCCGAATAACTGCGTGGTGTGGCAGATAATGGACTTTGTCAGGCGCTTCTAATTCCGGTACCCTTTCAATAATACCAACTTCCGCTTGTTCTTTGATAATTTCGTCATATGCTTTCAAATTCTCCGGTACGTTTTTCAACCTTTCGATCTGGCCCTTTAGACGCTTCACACTGTTTCGGTAGTTGTTAGGTAAAGGCCCATGTCCCTCTTTCCATGGAAGGCCAACTTCGTATCTTTTCCCGTTAAACGAAATGGCATCTTTCAACGCTTCGTGGACCTCGTTTTCCTCCCTTATTCCTAGGGTTTCGAAATCCCACAATTTCCGAGCGCTATCCTGTAATTCTTGATTCAAAACGTGACCAACGAGATTAACGCTAATTTGCGTGTCATCGCGAAATCCCTTTAGTGGACCCGACAACACCCATCCCAAGCAGGTTTCCACGGCCACGGGTTGATCAACCTCCCCCCTTATGGTTCTCCCCTTTTGGAAACACCACAGATAATCTGCCCCGATCAGTACATCGACCCCAAGAATCTCCTCGTCACGATTGACATCCGAGAACCAAAGCCCTTGCAAATGTGGGTATTCAGTTTTCCTAATCTCGATGTGCTCGTTGCTGATTTGCGCAATGGTGGGGACCTCATACGCCTCGATTTTAATTCCATCCCCCCCCCGGAAAGGAAACACTTGTAGATCATAAACTCCCTTCAATCCGCTATCCTTCGTTTGCTGTCCAAACGTGCTAATTTCGATCCATTCCTTCCTTTTTTCTGATAACCCCGCTGATTGAACCGCTTTAGTTGTTATGAACGATCGATGGCTGCCAGCATCAAACAACACTCGTACTCTCAAATTCCTTTTGTCACCCTTAATAACCGCTTGCGCGGTTTGTAGGGCGACCCTTCCCACGGTTCCCACGTGAAGAGTGGGGCTGGTGCCCGCTTGCTTATTCTGTAGCGCATCGCTCCCCCCGGTTCCCATAGTGTGGGCGAGCAAAGCATTACCGGCATTGTTGGAATTCAGTGAGTCATTACAATCACCATTGTGGGTGCGACTGAATTGATCCCTATTCGCGCTACCGCCCTTATAACAAATAGAAACGTGATGTTTCCCCTTACAAATACTACAAATTATCTTAGAATTACAATCACGAGAAATATGGCCCTTTCGCGCACAAATAAAACATCTACCGTACTTACGTAACAAAAGCCTCCTGTCCTCTACTGATGTAACATTGTCGCAATCCTGGTGGGCATGTCCGCCCTTACAATACGCACAAAAATCGTTCATTTTTGCTAGCAGAGCGCTAGCAGTGTTCAGTTCTTTTTCCTTGTCCCTTCGTGTGTTCTGGTTCCTTTCCTGCTTGTTCATCGCACAATGTTCCTCTCTAAGTTCCAGTTCGCTTATCAGTTCCTTTAACAAGTCGTCCATTTTCCATTCTGTGTGGTTCTTTCCTCTGGTGATTTGAAGTCTCACCACTTCCGGCAATTTGCCAACAATGGATGGCACAGCAATTCCTTCGTACGTGCTGGCATCGACGCCCAATGCTTTCAGGCCGCGATGGTGAATTTCGATTTGGTCGTAAAGTCTACGAAGGCCTGCCGTGTCCCTGCCGCTGAAAACTGCCGCGACGTTCAACAATTCATTGACATGCGCTCTCTCGATTACAACAGGCTTTCCAAATCTGCTTTTCAACAAATCAACGGCAACTTCGTAGTTGGGTGTTGTGAGCGCAAGTCCAGCAATGGTCGTTTTCGCAGCTCCCCCGACAAGACCACGCAGATACGCAAATTTGTCGACATTTGAAAGGCTCTGGTTTTTGTGAATAGAGCTCTCGTAGCTGTCCCAAAACTCCTGCCATTCTTCTACCTTTCCGTTAAACCGCTTAGCTTCTAGTTTGGGAAGCTTCACTCGCACGTTCTGAGTTGTGGCTGCATCACCGCTCGCATCTGGTGGGCTTTGCTGAGGGCTCAATGGGCTTTCAGGTTTCCGCGTTAGAAGCTCGGTCAGACTCGAAGTTATGGCCTTGATTTCACCCTTCAAATTTCCAGCAATTTGAACTTCTTCAGCGATATCTTCGTCGGTGACGCCCTCCACTTCCACAAGGTTTCTCAAAATTTCTTCGTCTAGCTTTCTTAAGTTCTCGAGCTGCTCTTCAAGCGCTGCTTTGAGTTGCGCGATTCGTAGTCTTGATTCTGCAGTAGGCTGGGCCTCGAGGTAGCCCTTAGCTTCTGGCAAGACTTGACTCACATAAGCCTTGTGTCCACCTCGTGTCTTTCGTTTGGTCTTCACCGCGGCTTCTGCCATGTCCAATCCTTTTTTGTCTTTCAAAGGCGATCGTTTCAATCAACTCACAGTATCCGGCTCGAAGGACCAAATGTCCGAGATTACTCCCGATGCTGGTTCACAATCAAATGAGGACTGTATATTTCCAAGCTATAAAATGCGTTTATTCGTAGATTCACAGTTCTTTACAATTCCGTTCCGTTCTGATACGTTCTAATTCGTTCTACCTTAACCTCTTACAACAATGTCTTATATACACAAGGAAATACAAGAATGTTGCGGTTGTAACCGCTAAACTTAGTCTTAACTAGTTACAAGCTTTCTTTGTTTGTTATAATCAAGTACGTGATCTACTTTTAGCCCATATGTGCTACATGCAAATGTCACGCGCAATATGTGACATTACCGCGAGAATTAACGTTGCGTGATACAAAGATTAAAATAAACTATTATTATCGGACAATAAACATTACAAACGAACCAAACAGAACGACCTAACTTTACACTCACCCGGACGATCACACTACACTTTCACATGATCGAGCAATATTGGGTGCTGAAGAGATATGGTTTCTAGGGCCAAATTCCTTGCCATCGTGAAGCTTGTTTCCTCTTCGCTGGCCTCAACATCGCAATCATCCGGTCATGGTTGTTTCCGAACCTTAGCAGCAAGGCGGGAGAAGTAGGAGGAGATCTGCGGTGGGCTCAACGTTGAAAATTCGAGCACTGTCAAGTACTTGGGTACGTCTTATCTCTCTTGCAGCTACTTCCCCGTCTAATTTTCTACCTGAGACTTGGCCAATAATAAATTTGGCATTAAGGTATGCCCTCTGGTTCTCACTAAGCCTGTAGGCCTTTTTGGTTGACTTAACAGCCCAGCCTTCCTTATTACAGCAATCAGTTCGACGTTCACGTCCTGGAACTGGTTGTAGAGTTGGTATAGTCCCCACACCTTCCAATGCAGATTTATATGCGATCTTGGCCAGGTCTAGCAAAGATCTCTTCTCTAAAGACTTTGCGCATTTTTCTGAGGTCAGGTGTTTCTCTAAGGCAGAATACCTTTGAAAAACTCTCACGCATCCGTCTTGAGGGCAGGCAAATGCTGCTGTTTCATCACCAGCAGCAATCACTTTATGCGTCTTAGAGACTTCAGGTTTCTCTGTAGTCTCCGACTCCGTTTGCGTGGGTTGTTTTTTGCTGAGTGATTTAAACCACCTGCGGAAAATGTTGATCCCATCCAGCGATAACTACACTCTGAAAATGGAAGGATGCTATGGTCCTCAAAAGATTCCATAAAGAAGATGTTGTTAAATTGTGGTAATTTTTCATGCGATTTTGCAAAGAAAATTCGGTACAACATAGACCATGCCTGTAAAAAAATATTGCTATGTTAATTGTAAATTCACTAAATGAGACTGGCTAACGGATCTGACCCACGGGGGAAAAAAAAAAAGAAGCGGTAAGCGGGAAGGAAGCGATCAATTAAGAAACACATGATCGACAAGAGAAAGAAAAATCGATGGATGCACGGTCAGACGGTCGGGTGGACTCACCGACGGACACGGTTGTGGTCGAGTATGGACGGGGGACTTGTGCGCGGACAGGGGGCAAAGGAGATTGCAACATATCAACAATATGCTACTTGTCAACACTGTATGTAGCTCACTAGCACTTACCGGAAGATTGCTTCTCTAATCTGATATCTTTCCCACTCCCGATTTCATAGGCACGCCAAGCTGTAATGCTTTCGGGGTTGACCTTAAAATTGTTGAGCTTGCTGATCGATACCGGGAATCTTCCTTGCCTCTTCAATGACGAAATCCTCCATGCTGTCAATTGCAACTACTCTCACTCCTTCGATGGCTTCGTGGGAAAGAAGAGCTTCTTGGAATTGACTTCCTTACACACGTCGTTGCCTTTGTTTATGTAGACCCTTACGTGGCCTTTACATTTTGCCGCAAGTCTGTCTGCGGCACCTTTACCTCCCTGGGGGTCAGAAAAGTCAATTCCTATAACCTGGACACCAGTAGCTAGATTCTGCAATGGCTGGACACGCTAGGATCGTACATGATAAATGATAGCAACCGGCGTTTTCCTGCCTGAAATATGCCTTCGTTACTTTCCCGTGTTGCAGCTTTAGGGTGTTCAGAACATCCTGCATGATAGCCACCACTTCAGGACTTCTTTGACTGCACGCGCGACTGGATTACATGAATGAATCCTTGCCATTCAAGAAGGCCATTTACGCGACGATAGATTTACACACAAATAATTCTCGGAGAGTTCTTTAAAAAATGTGATGATAGTTTCCTCGACGGACTTTTATATTGTGCTTTCATCCAAGATTATTAAAGCAGAAATAAAAGAACTTGAGGCCATTCTTTGTTCACCCGAACATGTTAAGCGTCACGGCTTAGGTCACGCACAGGTCAATAAACTTGATAAATTGCATACGTTGTCTATACCATGAATGCTGTGAATGATCCAAATAGCTTTCTCTTTCTTCATTTAAGCACGAAGATTTTTTAGTATATTTGGTGAGAAGCAACTCACCACATCATTAATTTAGTGTAAGTAGCGGCGTTTTAGCCAACACTGTGATTGTTTTCGAAATGTTCTGAAGTTTGTAAATCCCCCACAGCCGTGTTAACATGTTTGAAGAGACACGCTGGCACTTAAAAGGTAGTTAAGAAAGACTAAAAGATTAAAAACTACTTTGCTTTACATTCCCAGCTTCACAGAAGAAACATGACGATGCTGACGTCACTTAATTTTTTCCGTGTATTTTCGACAAACTGACTCTATAATTAGCTTGAAATGAACATCGAATTCTGCACGCTTACATGGCACTTGGGTGGCATCACGTTTTATGTAACTACCAAGACGAGATTTAATTTCCAACGGTCAAACTCTCCAGGTGTATAGTTTGATAAATGAGCTCTCGTCTGATATGGTTTTAATGTCGAAATTTTTAGGTACCAGGTGTCGTTTAAACCGGTTAAACTTAGCCTTCATTTTGTCTCCTGAAAAGGCGTGCAAAATACACCTTTATAAAAACGGCGATAAAACCCATACCGAAGAAAATTACAAGAAAATTTTTACATGCATTTACTGTGCAGTGATATTATAGTTACTGTGCAAAGTTCGATGGTAAATGGACTTGGTTTGCGCTGCCAACATTTTTCTAAAGTTGCGTGACGATTTGACCGTTTAGGCAAGGCGAAAACGGCTTTTTTAAGGAATTTTCAAACTTTTTTAAATATCAGCTGGAAAGAAAATCGCTGGAACTTAAAAATATTTTTTTCGAAACTAGTTCACAGAAAGGGATGTTTTGGCAGAATAAAAAAAATTCGATTTTTCGTCACTGATTTTCAATTCTCGAAATATTCTGGCGGCCTCTCTTAAAATTGACCCACCTTTCCGATCTTTTCGACCATTTTGAGCTCGCTCTGACCTTTCAGGCGACCAGGATTGGGAACGCGACCTGGAATTAGTAATGCAACTTTGATCATGATAGCGTATGAACTGTAGTGAACAACAAACATGAACCGAATGTAGATTACGATATCAAACTTAACCTATTTAACCTACCGTCTGTCGCGATCTATCTCCTTTTTTTTCCCATTTGTAGATTATAACTGTTCGATTGCTCTTCGACACTCCAAAAACACACCGACACGTCACTCGAGGCAGGCAGTCACAAAGAGACGAACCAGACAGTGATGACATAATCGGGGGTGGAAGCGGAATAATTGGATCTCACTTATTCATTCTTCCTTTAATTTTTTTCGAGGTTATTCATTATTCATTTTTAAATTTTTCTCGTTATTCATTATTCCTTATTTGAGTTTTTTGGGCAGTTTCTAATTCGCTTTATTGTGAAATAGATGATTTCACTTCAAGTAAAATATGATTTAAAACCATCAGCGTCATGTTCAATCTAATTACTGTATTTATTTACTTAACTCCAGCCTGAGGTTTATTCAGATATCAACCTTATAGGCGTGGCATTTATTTTTACATATTGTACACTGAACAAAAATGTACACTAAACATCTACACTATAGGGACTTTAAGCAGTGACGACGGAAAGCTCTTACGATGGCGTTCGACACATACTTTTTTCCATAGTCCTATTTACTTTGCGCAAATTATTGGTAGATATCTAAGCATCATAATGTTTGATATTCTTATTTTCGATCATCGGATTGAGTCTTTCGTCTCTATAACGCAACCTAAAAAACACTGGAATTTTAATTGATAACGTATTTAAGATCAAAACAACATAGTTATTCAACAATATAATAGCGCGAATTCTTGGTAGATTTGATGGTAAATACCCGAGAACCACATTTTACTGAGTCTTTCCGATGTGGAAATATTGTCACTCAACTTTCTCAAAATTGCATTAAGCTTTTAAAAATAACACAACGAAAGAAATAACTTTGAGATCCTAGAATACTTATACCAATGAATACGTATGTTGCGTTAAGCAAAGTATTAACTTAATTTAGGCTTATACGTGTTGCAGTGCGTCCAGATCTCGCATTACAAGCTACACTTCTGGGATGGTCATCCCTGGATGCGGAAGCAACTTTGTTTTCTCTAGTTTCCTCGTCGGACTCGATGTCACTGTTGTTTCCACCTTTAAGAATCCTTTCAATTCTATCAACTTCTTCTTGCGAGAGTTGATAGCATTTTGAATCATTTTCGTTAGAGGTGATAGCGACACAAACACGGTCCACAATGGAATAGGGCGAATTTTTGTGGTCTTCGTACACTTCTTTGAACAGGAACATGTCCTCAGTTTCGCTATTGTCCAGCCACATAATATCCATTACATTTTCGGTAAACTGCAGTTCATTTGCAGCTCTGTCCTCGACTAAGAGATCCTTTAGAAGGTGAGCCAAGAAAAAACCCCATTTCTCCGTTCGTCCACCGTGTTTCACAGCGGCAACTTCTGCTTTGAACAAAATTTCACAATGAAGGACGGACTGCTGACAAAGTACTTGTTGAGTGTCACCCTGTAGCAGAGTACTTGATGCAACATTTGAACCTGGCTCACGCTGTTGCAACGAGAACGATATTACATACGGCAATTGACCAGTATCTTCTTTGCGTTTGTGTCTGACAGTATGTTGTCGAACACTCTTTCCGAAAGATCATTCATTAATAAATCAATTAACCCCCTTTGAAATGGGAGATTTAAAACAATCTTTTCTTCAAAAGAAGCGCAGTTCCAATGGATTTGTCCGATACACGGAGGAAAAAGCATATAGAAAACATTATCCGCGACAAGAAATTAAGGTTCTTTAGCACGTTAAAGCTAGTTGAGCGGTAAGCGGTGCATTTGCTAGAAACAGTCAAAGTACCACCAAAGGATCGCAAAGGCTCATTTTTTTACGACATGTACAGTTAAGGGATGAACCTTTGAAAAGCGTATTTCCCGATGAATTTGCCGTATGCCAGGGCCGAATTCTTTGCTTGCCGATCGATTGCCGATTAATTCACAGAATATATGTCAATGTAGAAAATAGTTAAAGGACGACAATATTCATATTCATGGTATTGAACTGGAACTAGCCTGCAGTCGAGGCTCATGCGGGAAAATCTTTTCACATGCAAACATTTTTAATGAGACTCCCCCGCATGAGCCTCGACTGTAAGCTAGTTCCACGCCTAATCGGTGCTTATTTTCAAAAGTTATTGTATGAACCGATCCTGAATTGTTTTGTCCAGTTTGAGTCCAGTGTATTGCGCAATGTTGAAAGGGAAAGGCGTTGAAGGGGCGGACGGATGTTATTTTCTTAAAACAATATTTAGGCATTGTTTTCTTGAAAATGTACTTTTCGCTAGGTTCTCCTTTACTTTAAAATACTGGAGAAGGTATAGAGAGCTTGGTGAACAAAAATTAATCGAAATTAAACAGACCACAACATTTATACTGACCTTGGTTCATTATAGGAAACCCGGCGCGATTCGGTAATCTCAAAATGATGCCTTTCCGATAAACGTGATCTGGACTTTGACTGAAACCTAGAGCGCTTAAATCTAGGAATAAAACACCAATTTTCAGTTGAGACACTGATTTACATACGTAAGCATGTAAATCAGTGTCTAAAGTGACAAGTACAAATCCTTCGAAGTTGATTCGAAGTGTACAAGGATTTTGGAATTGCTGCTAACAAATCGATAACAAAAGACATCAAAATGGTTTTTTTTTTTTTAACGAGATGAGTCCATCGCTATGATGGATAAGACAGAATGGCCAGTTCCGATAAAGATAATAACAATAACAACAAAAATTTATCGACCTCAGGATCAACCAAGACACTCACAAGAAATTAATGAAAGAAATAAATGTGGTACCCATATTAAGTTATGTTCCACATAAGAACGGTAGCAAACTTCATTGTTCCGTGGCATTGGCTCTTTCCCACATAGAATATCTTTGCTTTCAAGAATAGGGAAGGAGCTCGTTACAAAAATAAAACCATTTGCATCAAAGAGATTTTAGGTAATGTTCGTGCTTAACCAATCAGAATAGCAGAAGACAATAGATATTAATTTTGCTTCTTTGATGAAGTTCCCCAAATACAATATCTTTTAAAAATTGTATGTTGTGCGATTGGGTCTCAAATATACTTGAAAACTTAAAAAGCATTAGACAAAATGCAACTTGAACCTTAACTTTTTAGCGGTTTTTGAGTCAGGCCAATGAGATAACTGGTTGTTAAAATGAAAAAAGTTGATATTCCATCGTGCATTGCCTTTCAGCGCTATCCTTGATATGCGGATCATTACTTAAACCCAAAGTTCTTATTAACATTTTTTTAAATAAAGGATTCTAATCCTTTACTTATCACTGAGAGTAAAGGGTCTATTTTTATAACTGCTATACTGATACTAGTAGTGTGGCAGGCGTAAACCAGCACCGATTTGCTCTTTCATGATCCATTTAGCCGTAATCGTCTGTTTTTTACTTCAATATTGTATTAAACCGGCCTGAACGTAAGTTTAAAGCTTTGATCAAATAGGTGCCATAAAATACATGCAAATCGTCGCCTTGTTCTATCTTGCGATCTGCCAAGCCTCCTTGGTGATCGTGACAGGTGTTGAGAACTGAAAGAGATGTGCCAACAAAAATGTAGATGAGAAATCAATTGTTCACTATTGCTTTGAGGAACTTCGTATGTTTACATCAAACTAGTAAACTGATCGGTGTAACAAGTTAAAATCATAGTATAGAAGCAAAGATAGATACAACATAGGAAGAAATGTAAAGTTACGGCTTGCCAAACCAGCCTTCTTCAGGTGCGATGTTTTTTTTTTTTTTTTTTTTAATAAAGGTGACATTTTTACGTAACAACGGAAATACGTGGGGCTCCACTTAGAAAGATAGTAATGATAGACAAATAAAACTAGCTGCTAACAAAAAATATAAAGAAAACATTGAAAGAAAACTAATACGAAAAGGAATAATTAGTATGTTTCTTCTCGAATGTTCAGACCATGAGTTACAAGTGTTCTGCCTTTTGAAATTAAGAAAGCGTCTTTAGCTTTATGTATTGAGTCTCGGTTAGGGAAAATTTTTTCAATGGGGAATAGTTGCTTATTATTAGCAGTGTAATATTCTGCAATATATTGTAAATAACAGCAGTTACTGGGTCACACATATTCGATAGTGTATGTTTCGCCGGTAGAAAAGAAAGTTGGATGAAAGTAGTTAGTAATTCCGTCGGAAATGTGGGATTGACATCTTGAAATTCGCCACGTGCTTTGCCAATTTTGCTTACGAAGACAGTTCCGAGACAGTTCCCCGATGCGCTAATTAATGGCACATGTTTTGGTGTATTTTATTGGGAAATTTTTCATATTAATAATTCTAGCTATTTTTCGAAACGAAATCGTAATTTGCGAAACGGTATTTTGCGGGCTGTTATTAAATAAACGGTATTTTGCGGGTAGTTATTAAATAAACGGTTTTTTGCGGGTTATTATTAATAATAGTTATTCAATAAAAGACGAAGGAAGCTCAGTTTTGTTCTGCGGTGGACGTCAGTCATTTCGCGTTTTAAGATTGGCTGCAGCATGTGAAACAATTCACTGAACAGAAAACTATAATAAATCAACATTTAAGCACTTAAAATTGACTCACCTTTCCGATCTTTTCGACCGTTTTGAGCTTCGCTTTGACCTTTCAGGCGACCAAGATTGGGAACGTGACCTGGAAATAATAATGCAATTTTGATAGTGTATGAACTGTAGTGAATAACAGACAATGAAACATGAATCGAATGTCGATTACGATATCAACCTTGAATTTAACCTACCGTCTGTCGCAATCTCTCTTCTTTCTTTTTTTTCCTATTTGTAGATTACTGTTCGATTGCTCTTCGACACTCTAAAAAGAAACTGACACGTCACTCGAGGCAGACAGTCACAAAGAGTCAAACCAGACAGTGATGACATAACGAACATAAAAAGCACGCACCAATCAGGACAGAAATCGGGAAAAAGTTACGCAATCGGCTGGCAAAGAAGGATCTGTAATTGAATACTGCGACCAGAATCTGAGACTGAAAGGCACCGAAAGGTCATAAAAACCATCAAAGACATCAAAGATTTGACGAAGATTGCAAGTTTCGAGCGCGTGATCTCTATCGCTTCTTTACGCGATTCTTTTTTGGTATAATTCTTTATTCCCGATTAAACCCTAGTTATTCATTATTCATTTTCTTTTTAAGCCGGTCTTCCTTATTCATTTTCTTTTTCAAGCCGTTATTCATTATTCATTATTCCGCTTCCACCCCCGAACATAACGAACATAAAAAGCACGCACCAATCAGGACCGAAATCAGGAAAAAGTTACGCAATCGGCTGGCAAAGGAGGATCTGTAATTGAATACCGCGACTAGAATCTGAGACTGGAAGGCACCGAAAGGTCATAAAAACCATTAAAGACATCAAAGATTTGACGAAGATTGCAAGTTTCGAGCGCGTGATCTCTATTGCTTCTTTACGCTATTCTTTCTTGGTATAATTCTTCATTCTCGATTAAACCCTAGTTATTCATTATTCATTTTCTTTTTAAGCCGTTCTTCCTTATTCATTTTCTTTTTCAAGCCGTTATTCATTATTCATTATTCCGCTTCCACCCCCGACATTCATCGACTAACTTTCTGTAAGAAGGGGGTAGGGTTCTAAAGAAATGGTGGTGCTGCTTCGGTGGGTGTAACAAGGTAATTTTAGTTTTTATCAACTGAATTGATATTGTAAATTGGCACCGTAAGAAGTTTCAGTAAAGAGTAAAGAGTAACCTTCTGGCTTGGAGAAGTTTCTTACCAGAATCACAACTACTGAAATACCTTACTAAAGACGACACCGAGGCAGTAACCTTCACCGTCAAGAAAAATTTTTTTTTAACTCCACCACTTGTAGATACAAGAATTTCGCAGCAGAGAGTTAAGAAACAAGGAGATGTTGGCCGGCCCGATATTAAGTATTCAGTGCAGCAAGGAGGTCAAATTTCAGGAAGCAGTCACTGTACAGCTACCGCTATCCTTGAGAGACACTGAGCAGGACGCTCAATCATTGGGTATCCCTGATCTGTCATTAGCCAGTGCTCGAGTCTTGTTTTTACCATCTGATGGAACCCAACTAGATTGGACTGAAATTACCGCTGATTCCTCTCCATGGCTGGATGGCACTGTCATTAAATTCACTGTGAAGCACTACTCGAGGTATGCCAAATTAACCATCTGCTTTTAAATTTTCACAAGACTTTGATAAGTGACGTAAGTCTCCAGGGTAGCGATACTACTACTAATAAATAAATATTAATAAAAATAATAAATAATTTAGCAATGGACATTCCACTGGGTGGCTCTTCCTTGTCCACTGTTTTCAGATCGAATTGGAATTTGGAATGTTGGTTTTTGCGGAGGGAGGAAAACCGGAGAACCCAGAGAAAAACCCTCGGAGCAAGAACGAGAACCAACAACAAACTCAACCCACATGTGACGCCAGGTCCGGGAATCGAACCCAGGCCACAGTGGTGGGAGACGAGTGCTCTCACCACTGCGCTATCCTTGCTCCCCAACTGGAAAAAACCTCATCGAAATCGAAACGAAAAGAACTCAAAGCAAAACTAAACAAAGGCAATCAGAGCAGATCCGATTATAATTAGAAACACAAGGTCAGCGATGGTACAACTGGTGTTTTTTGAGAGTGTGGCTCATTTTCCCGCAAGCATCCGTTTCTTGATCCTATTTGACTTACTACAGTAGCTATAAGGCATCACACGAATCTATGTCAGAGTTTTTATCACCATCGCAGCTGCGTAAATTAGTCCCATTCGTCAGTTAAGTGAAGACATTTTGTTCGCATATGGACAGGACTACTAATTATTCACCTATTGTATGACCACAAGCTTTACTTTGCTTTTACTTCTGTTATATTTCTTTATTCCGTCTATCGTATTTACTATTTCTGTTGTTATGGTTATTAGTAACATTATAATTATCATTCATTATCGTATACGTTTTGAATTGCGAGGAGGTGAATTTATTTCGTCAGCCACAATGAAGACACTAACGGACAGGTCATTCTTTCTTGCCAGGCGAGAGAAGGGGGAGGGGAGGGGAGGGTAGGGGGGTCCGGTCCATTTTTGTTGTGTCACAGTAAAATCTACTTGATTCTGTCATAACGCTATGTACTCCTTATGTGATTCCCCCCCAACTCCTCCACCCCCTCTCCCCTCCTCCATCTCCCCTCACCCCCTCCCTCCTTCTCCCTTCAGGCGAAGAATTATGATTGACCTCATATTGTTGCTTCGTTGCAGACTTTGGGGCTGGATAGATTGGTGCGTTAAACACGTCATGTCACCAATTATTGAATTAGCGCGTAACTTTAACACAGAAGATGTATCCCAAGTGGCTGTTTTTACAGCTTGTCTACCAGCAGATACAGAGTTAGGTTCTACAAGATTGTTGAATGTGTTTTGCAGTTTAAGTAACGCGACAAGGAAGCACATTAAAGATGAAGAGAGATTGTTGTTAGAAGAAGAAAGTGCGTGGGACAACATGGTACCACGCGAAAAGGCTTACGTGTTTCTTTCAGGGAGTGTGGTTCAGCCGGCCGAGGTTGCGGATTTGGAAAATTTTTTTGTCAGGTAAGACTTTAGGGAAGATTTGCCTGGAACTTGAGCATCTGGTTTGAAATGAAATAATAAAAAAAAGAGATGGATGGGAAAGTGAACTGCTTATTACCACCATGGTGGTTAACATAACATAACATAACATAACATAACGTAACATAACATAACATAACGTAACGTAACGTAACGTAACGTAACATAACATAACAACATCAACTTTATTTCAACATTTCAACACGATAAGTGTTTAAAGATTCGCGCTTATGGGGTCGTGCATTTAAATTAGTCCTAAAAATTGGTTAGCCAATCAGTCCTTTTGTTAGGTGAAACGAAACTGAATCGGAACGTTCAAATTCATCTGGACGAGTGGCTGTTAGGCCATCAGATGTTAGGGATTTAAGATGCAGCATATAAAGCTTCTTGAAGACGATATCAAGCTTCTCTCTTATGTCCAAGTTGTGGAGTGCTAACTGCCTCCCGATTAGCTCAATGAATAGAGCGCTGGACATTGTGCGGAAGGTCGAGGGTTCGAGCCCCGGCGGGACCAACACTCATGGTCTAAAAAAAAAAATGAGGAGAATATGTTGCCTTTCTTTAACATCAAGAAATGGTTAGATATTCTAGTCTTCTCGGATAGGGACGAATAAATGGAGGCCCCGTCTCCTGCAGGGTTAGGGGTAGGAGACGTTAATTTGGTTAGATACAGTGAAATATATGAAGTTCATATATTTTGAACTGCGGTATTAGATACGTATGATGCACGATCCTGTATGATGCAAATCCTGTATCTGATTTATCACTTTCACGGGTTTATTACGAATCAACTTAACGGCCTACTCCCAGTTGGCTTGTTAGCTCAATTGGTAGAGCGCTGCACTATTATCGCAGAGGTCAGTGGTTCGAGTCCCGTACAGGCCTGATTTTTTTCAGGTCTGATTTTCGCTATTACTTAAATAGCGCTATCTACTGCGAGGATCGTGCATCATACGTATCTAATACCGCAGTTCAAAATATATGAACTTCATATATTTCACTGTATCTGATTTATCACTTTCACGGGTTTATTACGAATCAACTTAACGGCCTGCTCCCAGTTGGCTTGTTAGCTCAATTGGTAGAGCGTTGCACTAGTATCGCAGAGGTCAGTGGTTCGAGTCCCGTACAGGCCTGATTTTCGCTATTGCTAAAATAGCGTTATCTACTGCGAGGATCGTGCATCATACGTAGACGTTAATTTCCAACGCACGAGTATACTGTGTGATGGATGTCCTCCCCTGGGGTGGGATGGGTGGGCTCGTAGATAGAGGACCACCCTAATTAACTTCGTGTTACTGGTGATAAAACATATCCTCTGTAAATATTGGTTGTAGTAGAAGTAGTGCTTGTAAAGTGTTGGATATTTTTGCGAGGAGTTAAAAAAGCGTTATCCTTGCTTAAAATGTGCGCTTATCACTGTTTTTGGTAAGTTACTCTTACGTTACGGTGGAGCATCACTGATGTTCGATTCGTGACGGCCATATAAAAAACGCAAGACTTCAACGATAGTACAGCTTTATTGAAGCCGTTATATGTCCGTCAATTATCGCTCAAAATTTTCCGCAGCTTTTGATCCACTTACCTCCCAAAAAAAATTTAGCAAAATCAGCTTTTTATTGCTCTAAGAGAGGATTTTCCTTAAATCCTCCTCATATGTCAAGAAATTGTCTCATTTCCTTACAGGTTTGAAAAGGACGATTCTATAAAGAAGAATTTAAGGGTGCATGTTGTCGACAAAGGATGACTAAAAATAGAGTTCTACAAGAGCAGAGAAAAGAGGCCAGACAATAAACTGTGCCAACTAGAAATGGATCTCCCCCCTCGAAAAATAGACATTGAGGTAAAGAACAACGTTTGAAAGACGTAGCTTGGACCGTCTAACTGACTTGATGAGTCCGAATGAGTGGGCGGAGACGGATGGGCACGCAGCATCGAAGGTCTTAAGATGCGAATCGCAATCGTCTGCACAGACCCCGGCTCTTTTTGGAAAGTAAATGATGAACGGAAACTGAAGTCCATTGAATGTGGTCGTGGGTGACTTTTTAAATCCACTCCGTTGGAAAATCCTCCTTTGCAAAATCACTCTTAATCCATTTACTTTCCCAACAAAGGAGAGGAATCTGTATTATGAGACACTCTAACGGAATAAACTAAGATTTTTTTCCACGTGATGCTTATCTAGTAAATGGCGTTTTTCATGCTACTGTAAGGCCTTATAATGTATAATGAAACCCAATTTTTTTTTGTAGAAGACACCCGTGGATTTTTTTGGAGTTCCTTTGGATGACAACAGCATCCTTCACGATGCTCCACTTAGGGAAGTCCTAGCAGCCTGTAGCGGAGTGTTAGAAGAAATAAACTACGGGAATATTTATCGAAGTCATTATGAAAGGAACAACGACGGACAAACTCGATGTAGTTTTTACAAAGCCCTGGCGAGCCTACCACCAGATGACCAACAAAAGTGCTTTGAAAAGATTGTTGAATTTTTGCAAAAAAGTGAGGGAACCAAACACATTGGAGATCATCTCTTGAAAGGTAAATTTTTAGTGAAGTTCTCAGAACCACTTCCACGTTTCATAGAACGAAAATAGTTCGCTCTTTCCGTTCCCTCTAAGATTTTACTTTCTTGAAGTTTTTAATGTCTGCGCAGAAATGCCAAATTCGTAGAAGAATCCAAAACGAGGCTTCAACAAAAAGAATGAAACAATTGTTTTCTCACTTCAGCTTCTGACTTGGGATGGTTATTTTTGATTTGAAATCAGGCTATGCGGCGTAAAGTTGAAAGTTTCTCTCTTTTTTTGCTAAATTTCAAAATAATGTCTGAACTAGAGACTCCTCCGTGCAACATTATGTTGGAAGAGCATGTTTGATCGGTTAAAACTCCTCTTTCAAATTGCTTTTACAGTCAAACTAAGTAAAGCGTACCCCTCAAGATCACATTAATGAATTGATCATTTGGATATTGAACCCGCTAGTCGTTTCAAGAATGCAATAATGAATTGATTATTTGATTATTGAACCCGTTAGCCGTTTCGCGAATGCAATAATGGATTGATTATTTGAATATTGAACCCAAAAGCCGTATCCGTTTTGAAAAGGTGCGGATCATTGTTCAAATTAGAAGTCCATTTCTGAAGTCCAATAAGATTGTTCTATTTGACGAGGAATCCTGAAAACGAACAAACTGTACTGTATAAACACTGCGAAAACAGTCGATCGCAAATATTAACGAAATAAAAAGTCTTGCGATGGCTTCGCCCGTAAACTATTTTTTTCGACAATGATGAATACACACAAGAATTTCTACAAGTTCGTTAAGATGTAAATAGGCGAAAAAAGCTCTCGATAACATTCCATTTACAACATTTACAAGAAGTTCCACACAATACTCGAACTCACCTTTCCCGCCAAGTCTGACGCCTTGTTGAAATGGTACCGATACATCATCACGTGTTCGCAAAATCCAATTAGAAATGGACTTCTGATTTCAACGATGATCCGCGCCTTTTTAAAACGAATACGGCTATCGGGTTCAATATTCAAATAATCAATCCATTATTGCATTCTTGAAACGGTTAGCGGGTTCCATGTTCAAATATTCAATTCGTTATTTCGCTCCTGAAATGATTCGCTGGTTCAATATTCAATTAATCAAATCATTAATGAAATCCTGAGGGGTACGCTTCACTTAGTTTGACTGTAAATGACCTCGCACGTTTGCTCCCGATGAAACCTTTTCCATCCAACTTTTTGCTTCACCAGCAAGTGTTTGACTGTTACATGTAATTCAACTCTGCATTCTAAGCAAACCCTAGGCAATCAAAAAGAAGCCAAGTTTGAGTGACGTCAGTGCCAGAATTTCAGAGAAATATGTTTAGCTACTCCGTGTTGTTTGCGACAAACATGACGTTGAACGAAAATGTGTGATTGTCAGTCCAAAGTTGAACTCAAGCTGTCATCCGATCTCAGAAATCGGTCATTCATCTCTGAATGTAAAAGACAGAACTCCAGTTGAGATCTTGATAGTTCGAGTTATTCGGTGTCCAGCGAAAAATATCATTGATACATGTACACTAATATAATTTAAGACTGACGAAGACATTGCCTTAAACTCGAGAGAGCCAGCAAAACTACATGGTCAGCGTTCGATATAAAGGGCCGGATACTATATATTACCGCTGGGGTGGGGGTGGGGGAAAGGTGGATCTGTGGGGATCACATGGTTTCATGGGAATGGAGTGGGCGGGGGGGGGGGGGTCGGTCGTCACCGGCACAGTAAAAAGGGAGGGCTATATAAAATTGAGCGCCAATTAACTGGGGTATCATAAGAATTCTAGAGAGCCTTGGGGAGGATCAGGTGAATTTTTTTTTGTGACACAGCTAAAGCTCTGATTATGGAACCGCCCACTGAAGGTGTGCTTAATGCGGTCGCCGAGAGACTGAGAACAGGTTCATGGTGGAAGAAACTCGCCAGTAAATTGAAGATCAAGCAATATGTTATTGCCAATGTTCAAGAAGAAGAGGAGGATAGCCAAGAGCGCTGTAGGGCAGCGCTAGAAATTTGGCGTCAGAACAATGGACCTGATGCTACAAGTAGAGAGTTAATGCTGTGTTTAACGAACATGGGGTATGGTAATGTGAACTGGCATATAATGAGAGAACTTGGCCTTGTAACCAGTAAAAGTATGCCTCCAGAAGAGAGAGAATGATCTGTGTTACAAAAAATGACGTTGGACAGGATACGAGGTTGAATGCAAGTGCTCTTTTTTCACATCACTGTGCAACAGAATTTGCACCTTGTGAAGCTGTAATATTATTTTGAACAAGGTCGAAGAAGACTACGCGACAAGTTACTGCAACCGTGGCGGATGTATGTTTGCCAGTTTCTGTGGTAAGGGTCATTTTTATGGAAAAATCTTTTTTTCTTTGACGGAACTGTTTCTCTGTAACAAGCTGCACAAGTTTAAAATAATCGAATCTGTAAGATAATCGTCAAATTGTGCAAATTGTCGCCGCTATCGCAGCGGCCAACATGTAAATTGACATTGAAACGGATTCTACAATTTCCTGACTGTTTAAAGAACATATCAGGCAATTTATGGCTTAAAACCGTACATAACTTAGACATGTTTCTTATTAACCGAATTCGAGGTTTGTACTGAGTCACGCACTGAGCTTTTTCCGTTCAGAGTTATGGCTCAAGCGCGAAGCGTAAAAAAAAACGAGATTTTGTAACTAACAGTGCGGGCTGAGAAAACGGGATTTGCGAGATATCTTTTAAATTTGTTGGCTCAAATAGAGGGTAAAAATCTCAGTTAAATAAACTTTTGAATTTACCGGGCTTAGAGTGAAAGATGGCCCGTTAAATTGACCTATCATAGCGCACGTAGTCAGGTGCGGTAATTGCCATCACCGCTCTATACTATAGGGAAAACTCATTACCCGACGAATGATCCCCGCCTTAAATTGCACGCGAAACCGATATCGCACGAAACGCGAAACGATGAGTGCGATATCAGTTTTCGCGTGCAATTTAACGCGGAATTTACGAGTCGGGTAATGGATTTTCCTTGACTCGCAAAATTTAATTATACAAGAAAAAAAGAGAACAAAGTTGTTATTTATATGTAGATGCTAGACAATATCACTTAGCCTTAATTAGACCTAGCCTTTAATGCGAGATTTTATTCGACTAAGGGATTCTAGCAAGAAAAAACCTTTTCTCTTTCTATCCTCCTTCAATCTGCTTTACTTCACTCTATTCCTGTTTTTTTTTTTTCACCGTTTCTTACCATCATCCTACTATTACCTACAATTTTCATTCATCCTTTAGGCTCAAAATATAATTCTAAACTATACCTCTTAATTAACCCATTGTATAGAGTGTGCAAAGAAAAGATATTCTTTATAGAGCAAAACTCACAATGAATGTCGATAGATTTATTACATAATTTTTTATTTAATTTCTTTATTTTATTTTTTGTACTTAGGACTTGTAATTTACGATACAAACTGTATGTTTGAATAATTACTTATGAATTAAAAATAATTAAAATTATAATTTTAGATTAAAATTTTTAATAATTAAAAAATTTTTAAATTAAATTAATTAAATTTAACTAAATTTTAAATTAATTTAATTTAATTAATTTAATTAATTTAATAATTAAAATTATTAATAATTAATTATTCAAATAAATAATTAATTATGAATGTCGATAGATTTATTACATAATTTTTTATTTAATTTGTTTATTTTATTTTATTTTTTGTACTTAGGACTTGTAATTCACGATACAAACTACGTTTATTTCACAAGAAAGAAAAATTAGTTTAACGAAAGAAAACTGACAATAAACTTTCGTAAATATGCACATAAATTTTATCTAATGCAATTGACCATTTTTTTAAAGAGGTTTGAAATATTACAATAACATGTTTATATGCATTTGTACTGTGGGTTGTTTTCGAATGATCCTCGATTGTTGGCTCTCTGAAGGTCACGCTGCTCCTTAACCCTTTACCTCTCATTCATGAGTTACCAAGACAGAATTTCTCCTTACAATATCAAGACAATATCAAACAGACAAGTGATGAGAATAAAGAAAAATAAAGAAAAATATCAATCAGGGAATAGGCCATTTTACAGTTGTGTACTTAGTTGCCAAGCCTTTGATTTGGAGCGAGGCTGAAAGTGACCTTGTCGTGATAGAGACCTGTCTCTAGTTAGCATAACAAAGTGATTTACGTTTAAAAGGCAGCAAAGTTTGTACCATAACAAGGTCATCTCTAGCCTCACTCCCATTCAAAGGCTTGGCAACCAAGCACACAACTGTAAAATGGACTATTGGTCACAACTATAACCTCTTGGTTAATAAAGGAACCATGAGAACACAATGTCATCCCTAGCCTCAGTCCCGTTAAAAGGCTTGGCAACCAAGCACACAACCGTAAAATGGACTATTGGTCACGACTATAACCTCTGGGTTAATAAAGGAACCATGAGAACACAATGTCATCCCTAGCCTCAGTCCCGTTAAAAGGCTTGGTAACCCGCACACGACTGTAAAATGGACTATTGGTCACAACTATAACCTCTGGGTTAATAAAGGAACCATGAGAACACAATGTCATCCCTAGCCTCAGTCCCGTTAAAAGGCTTGGTAACCAAGCACAAACTGTAAAATGGACTATTGGTCACACCTATAACCTCTGGGTTAATAAAGGAACCATGAGAACACAATGTCATCCCTAGCCTCAGTCCCGTTAAAAGGCTTGGTAACCCGCACACGACTGTAAAATGGACTATTGGTCACAACTATAACCTCTGGGTTAATAAAGGAACCATGAGAACACAATGTCATCCCTAGCCTCAGTCCCGTTAAAAGGCTTGGTAACCAAGCACACAACTGTAAAATGGACTATTGGTCACACCTATAACCTCTGGGTTAATAAAGGAACCATGAGAACACAATGTCATCCCTAGCCTCAGTCCCGTTAAAAGGCTTGGTAACCCGCACACGACTGTAAAATGGACTTTTGGTCACAACTATAACCTCTGGGTTAATAAAGGAACCATGAGAACACAATGTCATCCCTAGCCTCAGTCCCGTTAAAAGGCTTGGTAACCAAGCACACGACTGTAAAATGGACTATTGGTCACATCTATAACCTCTGGGTTAATAAAGGAACCATGAGAACACATTTGACCGCCGCCTGGTTAGCTCAATTGGGAGAGCGCCGGACTGCTGTGCGGGAGGTCGAGAGTTCAATACCGGCCGGACCAACACTCAGGGTCTTAAAAAATTAACTGAGAAGAATATGCTTCCTTTCTTTAACATCAAGAAATGGTTAGATATTCTAGTCTTCTCGGATAGGGACGAATAAATGGAGGTCCCGTCTCCTGCAGGGTTAGGGGCAGGAGACGTTAATTTCCCACGCACGAGATTACTGTGTGATGGATGTCCTCCCCTGGGGTGGGATGGGTGGGTAACAGGACCCCCGTTGATACCAGTGTTTACTACACTGAAGGGGCTATCCTGTATAAATATAGATGTCTGTCTGTCTGTCATCCCTAGCCTCAGTCCCGTTAAAAGGCTTGGTAACCCGCACACGACTGTAAAATGGACTATTGGTCATAACTATAACCCCTGGGTTAATAAAGGAACCATGAGAACACAATGTCATCCCTAGCCTCAGTCCCGTTAAAAGGCTTGGTAACCCGCACACGACTGTAAAATGGACTATTGGTCATAACTACAACCTCTGGGTTAATAAAGGAACCATGAGAACACAATGTCATCCCTAGCCTCAGTCCCGTTAAAAGGCTTGGCAACCAAGCACACAACTGTAAAATGGACTATTGGTCACAACTATAACCTCTGGGTTAATAAAGGAACCATGAGAACACAATGTCATCCCTAGCCTCAGTCCCGTTAAAAGGCTTGGTAACCCGCACACGACTGTAAAATAGACTATTAGTTGATCCAATACCAAATAGTCCCTTTGAACAGGAGTGAGGCTAAGGGTGACGCTGTTGTGATAGAGACCTGTATCTAGTTAGCATGATAACAAAGTAATTTGCATTTCAAAAGCAGCAACATCTCTATCAGAACAAGGTCACCTTAAGCCTCACTCCTGTTCAAAGGCTTGGCCACCAAGCCCACAACTGTGAAAAGGACTATTCCCCGTGGCAGCATCATGTATGGCAAACGGCAGGGAGAATTACTGATGAGATCTCGGAAATGAATGGGTTAGCGTGTCTCCTTTAACCATCCTTCCCACAATTTTGATAACCTATCGCCATGGCAGTGGAACTTCGCTTCTTACATTTTGATAAACAAATTGTTTGTCGAGTTGATTGACTTTTTCAAATATTGTGGCTTCTAAATGAGCCCTTTGTATTATGCATTTTGATCCTTCTGATCTTTCTATGCTGTCCTTTGATTATACTTCAAATACAAAAATATCATGTTTCTGCGACATGTGTTTCTGTCATGTTTGTGTCCTTACGATGCGTTTTTTGTTTCTAATAGTTTAGTTTGAAACAGCTAATAGTCAATTCTCCAAATCGCTTCACTTTCGCTCGCCCACGACTCCATCACTCGCTCATTGCTTTCACTGTCATTTATAATAATAATAATAATAATAATAATAATAATGATGATCATAACTACTTTATTAGTAGTACTTCCACAAGGTGGCTCTTCGCCTACTAATGACCTAGCTACAGTATATTATTACAAAGAAAAATCAAACCAAAAATAAAAAAATGATGACAATAAGATATGTACAGTTAAAAAAAAATAAACGGCATGGTTAAAATCAATAATGATATTCAGTGATATGCTTACTCTGAGCTTTTTCGCTAACCTAACGAAATTGTTATAATCAGGCTCTTGCCTTAAGCTGTCAGTTCAAGTATTAAACAATCTCGCTGCTGAGTCCTGAAAAGTGCCGCTTTCAGTTGGAATAGCCAACTTTGGGGCTTCAAGAGATCTTAAATTATAGGCGTTGACTGTACGGAATTTAAGGCGTAAGTAATCAGGCTAGACATCATCGTAGAGGGCTTTATGAGTAATTTTCAGTAGAGCTAGATCTCTCCTTTTGTGCGCACTCCCGTGTTGAGCCCCACTCAGCCTAATCAAGTCAGCCTCCAATGCAGCTGGTGTTGCAGCTCACAGGTTTGCGTAATCTGTAGCGAAGTTACCAGCCCTCACTCCATTCTTGATTAAACGAACACAGTGAAGAACTTACTCTACGACTCCACGATCGGTGCGATCCCGGGCTCAGTCTAAGAGAAAATAGGACACCCCCTTAAATCAGTTACGGCCAGCAGTTCACAAGCCCACTTTTTCTGTGGTGAGTTTACTAACCTTCCTTCCTATTTGGTTAAACACGCATGAGCCAGCTTGCAGGCTTACAGTAGACTTACAGTCACGATCTACTCACCCTCCGTGGTCTGGTTTACATTTGACCGTACCGCTTAAAAAAAAGAAAAACCGAGGCCGGCAAAACAAGCCAAAACCAGAAAAACATTTACACGAACATGACAATTGTCGGTATAAAAAAAGGGCAATCGACAAGTTCACGTTCATCGGGTTAGAACTGAGTAGCATCTGCACGTTCGTTATAGTGATCGTTCAGGTATTGTATCCGTCCTCATAGTATCCTCCTAGATTTATTTCATTTGTTAGTTAGTTTGTTTTTGTTTATTGGGGTTGGGGCTGGTGACTCGGTCAAAGATGACTGAACATTCTAATAAGAAGACAAACGTATCAGTTAAAAAGAGCTATTTGACCTGCAAACCATGTCATCCTCCTTCCTCCCCCTCTCCCCCCCTCCCCCCATCGGCGATAAGTACTGACGGCTACTTATGAAAGTCAGGGGTGAAAAACCGTCACATGACTATACTGGAAAATGTGTCTAAATCAATTGCTTTGTTCATGCTTTCTCTAAGGAATCATTTTTTCGTGGGGGATGGGCGCTTATTTGGGAGAGAATACTTGATAGATCGTGGGGGCTTATTCGAAGAAATAGATTAAAGCGAGGTGTTACTGTGCTAGTGGGGTAAGCATTGTACATAAATCGACCCTACCACGGTCAAAATCGTTGTGTACAGCCTTGACTTCGTCTGATAACAAGAAAAAAATTGATGGCAAAGCAAGCCCAAAACGGCGAAAATCGTCGATAAACACAACGGACACACAAGAAGTGGGTCAGTTTTATCAATCTTTATTTGTAAAATGTTCATATTTCGGAATGTTTAATGTTGTAAATGGACCATATTTCGAACAACAACAAACATATGAAACATATGAGTGAACTGCGGTTATGAGACGTATATAAGAACGATCCTTCGCAGTAAAGCACTTTTTGACCAATAGTGGAAATCAGACCTGAAAAAAATTTCAGGCCTGTACGGGATTCGAACCACTGACCTCTGCGATACTAGTGCAGCGCTCTACCAATTGAGCTAACAAGCCAACTGGGAGCAGGCCATCAAATTAATTCGATATAAACCCGTAGATGATAAATCGAACAACAACAAACATATGAAACATATGAGTGAACTGCGGTTATGAGACGTATATAAGAACGATCCTTCGCAGTAAAGCACTATTTGAGCAATAGTGGAAATCAGACCTGAAAAAAATTTCAGGTTTATATCGAATTAATTTGATGGCCTGCTCCCAGTTGGCTTGTTAGCTCAATTGGTAGAGCGCTGCACTAGTATCGCAGAGGTCAGTGGTTCGAATCCCGTACAGGCCTGAAATTTTTTTCAGGTCTGATTTCCACTATTGCTCAAATAGTGCTTTACTGCGAAGGATCGTTCTTATATACGTCTCATAACCGCAGTTCACTCATATGTTTCATATGTTTGTTGTTGTTCGATTTATCATCTACGGGTTTATATCGAATTAATTTGATGGCCTGCTCCCAGTTGGCTTGTTAGCTCAATTGGTAGAGCGCTGCACTAGTATCGCAGAGGTCAGTGGTTCGAATCCCGTACAGGCCTGAAATTTTTTTCAGGTCTGATTTCCACTATTGCTCAAATAGTGCTTTACTGCGAAGGATCGTTCTTATATACGGACCATATTTCGTTGCCTATACTATTCTTTCTTTAGCGCACTTACGGTTCCACGCGTAACTTAAAACCGCGTCACACAACGCGTGACACTTTCAAGAAGTAATCCTTCATTTTTCCTCGCGACGTGAGCTTGGGACGATTCAGGTTGTACTTACTTCCGGGTAAGCGTGATGAGATCGCGTGACTTATCCACATGTAGAGTGGTCAGCAGTATCCTAATTGAAATGTAACAAGAATGGCGGCACTTGGTATCGAGAATGCGCCAGGTTTACAACAACTTTTTAAGGACGTTTCTTCTAGGCTAAGTCCTGTAGAATCAGAACATTTTCTGAAATGTTTAAAAAATAATTACGGAGGGAAATTCCATTTGCTGGAAGATCGTGGTCTGTTGGAAGGTTTACATCTTCTTGAGAAGAATGGGTATGTATCTGACAATAAACTCACACTATTCCAAGATGTCATTGCCCCGAAATCGAACAACGAGGAACTCATTAAGAAAGATATAGATCGCTTTAAGGCCTCCCGTCCGATTAAAGCTGATCCAGAGAAGGAATTTCAAGGACGGAGCGAAGAAATCAAGAAAATTAACAAAAAATTGGATTCGAAAGATACCGGAGTACTAAACTTGTTTGGGTCGTCAGGTGTTGGAAAGATAAAGCTTGCCACCGAAGTTTGCTCACAGTGGCGAGGAATTTATCGTGTTTTTGATTTAAGAGAAACAAAGGATATGAGAGCGATCTATTACAAAATGCTACATTCTCTCGAACTTGTAGTGCCAGTTGGTCATGTTGATCAAAATTATGTTGTTACCAAAATTCTAGAGAAGGTTGAAGAACTAGAAGGAGAGAAACATGCAGTTCTGTTTATGCTGGACAATGTAGACCACTTTACTGCAGGAAAAGGTAAAGAAGGGAAAAACTTGAAAAAAGCTTTCACAGAATTTTTAGCAATGCTCTCAGAAAGCAAAGGAAACCGATCCCCTTTAAAGTTGCTACTCACCTCTAGGGCTGAGCTGAAAGGTCCCAAAATAGTGGATGATTTTGAAGTGGGCTCTCTAAAACGGGCTTTTTCAGAGAAACTTGTTATTCCAAAGGGAATGACAGATGTTAAACCCGAGCAGAAGGATGATTTAATCAGTATCGCAAAAGGATTCCCCCTTCTTCTAAAAGGACTGGCAGCTATTTTGCAACAAGAACGAAAATCTCCAGGAGAACTCATCGCAGATGTTGCCTCTGCTCTGAAAACATCAAAAGTGGAGGAGGACATTAGAGAAAGGGCTGTTAGTTTTGAAGAAGAAGGAATGGATGTCAATCAGATATCTGCAATCAGTTTAATGTTTAATACACTTTCCACAGAAAGATTAAAGTTATCTGCAGTAGTGATTTCTTTGTTCCATGGGCCTTTCTCTGTGTCAAAAGCTGCCAAAGTTCTTGATATTGACCTAACAGAGGCCATAATTAAATTATCAATTAATAAAAACCTAAATAGTGAATAAATCGAAAATGGGTATGTAGATAATGACCGTGAGTTGAAAGAAATATTAATAACAGTACAGGGTAAATATTAAAAGTATCTAAAGTCAACAGTTTTGTTGGAAACACTACAGGAAGCTTGTGTGAGCCCCGGCTGTGATTTAATCAGCTCGGTTCGGCTGTGATTTAATCAGCTCGGTTACTCTTGGCAATCTTAGATACTTTTTTATGGTAGAGATAAAAACTCGTGGGTTTTACTGCATAGTTCACCTTTAATGCTAGGCACAGTAGCGTCATTAAGAAGCTCTAGTAGAGTAGTATTTACTGATGCAAGACCTTTTGGTGCCCGTGCCCTTCAACGTCCGCGACCATTTAGAAAGGCCACTGGGCTGTTTGTCTCGATCTGTTGGCTGGGGAAGATGAGTGATTACTGAGGGAGGGAGAGAGGGTGACAAGTTGTTTATTACTCCACCAGGACAAGAAAGAGAGATGCAAGAATCGTTTCTTTCATTTTCCAATGTTTTCAAGAGGTAAAAATGATTACAATGGTCTTTGCGACTCATTTTTACAGAAACGAATCCTATACTTTTCAGGCTTTTATTTATTTCATTTACACGAATCAAGTTTATTCCCTTAAGGTACGCATGATAAGAAAAACACATGATAAGAAACCATCGAAATTTCCTTCAAGAATGAGACTATAAAACAAAGGACTACGGGCTCGAGAATCAACTATCACGAGTGGAAATCAACAAGGAACAATATAATGGTTTGTGGAAACTTACTTGTCGCCCAAAACTTAGATAGATAGATAGATAGATAGATAGATCGCTTAGTGAGTAATACTTTGCAGTCGTAAAACTGAATTGCGTATTTTACAGCCAACATTGGTTAAAATATAAAGCTAAATAAAATCATATAAATGTAAATGCCTAATATAATAAATGAATCTAGAATATGTATGAATATCTAAAATTAAAGTCGACTTTCTTTGAAACTTTAGGAGCCATTGTGAGCACCCAGGGACATAGCATAAAAGAAAGAGCGTCGAAAACGTTTGTGAGAACGTGGCAAATTATATATCTCTTGACGCCTTAAATTAGAACTACATTTTTTTTCCTTGATGGCAGAAGATGGTATAACTTATGTTCGGGATTATTAACAATGGAATCGAAGAAATGACAACAGAGTTCTATGCGTCTATCATACAACGTTAGCAGGCCCAGACTGTCAAGGCATTCCCAATATGACATTTCAGGTGAAATTATAGCTCATCTTAATGTGCGAAGCATTTTGCACAAGATCAATCATGTTCGACTATTATTTAGTGACAAGAAATTCGACATTTTTACTTTTTCTGAAACATGCCTTAGCCCATCTATAAAGGATAATGAAGTAGATATTACGGGCTATTCACTACTGAGAAATGACCCAACGGGTAAAAGAGGCGGCGGCACGGCAATTTACGTACGCGATGGGATTCCCTACAAACATAGAACCGATATCGACTCCAGTGCAAGAAATTGTTTATTGCCTCACGTCTGTTCTGAGACATTCATCGATGCACTAAATGACTCACTCACTCTCGAAACTGCCAGCGGATCGGAAATTGTCGTTTTGGGGGATTTCAATATCGACTATTTAGCTGTAAAAGACGACTCTGCAGACGTGTAGCTTGTAATACGAGATCTGGACGCACTGCAACACGTTTGAACCTAAGTTAAGTTAATACTTTGCTTAACGCAACACACGTATTCATTGGTGTGAGTATTCTAGGATCTCAAAGTTATTTCTTTCGTTGTGTTATTTTTAAAAGCTTAATATAATTTTGAGAAAGTTGAGTGACAATATTTCCACTTCGGAAAGAATCAGTAAAATGTGGTTCTCGGCTATTTACCACCCAATCTACCAAGGACTCGCACTATCATATTGTTGAATAACTATGTTGTTTTGATCTTAAATACGTTATCAATTAAAATTCCAGTGTTTTTTAGGTTACATTATAGAGACGAAAGACTCAATCCTATGATCGAAAATAAAAATATCAAACATTATGATGCTTAGATATCTACCAATAATTTGCGCAAAGTGAATAGGACTAGGGAAAAAGGTATGTGTCGAACGCCATCGTAAGAGCTTTCCGTCGTCACTCCTTTAAGTCCCTATAGTGAAGATGTTTAGTGTACATTTTTGTTCAGTGTACAGTATGTAAAAATAAATGCCACGCCTATAAGGCTGATATCTAAATAAACCTTAGGCTGGAGTTAAGTAAATAAATACGGTAATTAGATTGAACATGAAGCTGACGGTTTTAAATCATATTTTAATTGAATTGAAATCATCCATTCACAATAAGGCGAATTAGAAACTCCCTAAAAAACTCTAATACGGAATAATGAATAACGAGAAAAGGTTAAAATGAATGATGAATAACCTCGAAAAAAATGAAAGGAATAATAATGACCTTTATTAGTATACTTCCACATAGTGGCTCTTCGCTACTAATATAAAAACTAACTATATGCATAATACTTTCAATAAATCAAAATTGATAAAATAGTGAATAATAAAAACTATACTAGATTATCCATTGCATGTCAGTATGTGTCTCTTAAGATTTAAACAAAAAAGTGCATGGTCACTGCAATTCCTTAGCTCCGCAGGAAGCTTATTGAAAGCTTCTGCAGCTTGATCTTGTAGAGTGTTCTTCTCAATTTTGTTGGCAAGTTCTAATTTTGGTGCAGCTAATGACCTAAGACTATATCTATTTACGACGTGTTGCTTGAGTTTTAGTGGAAAGTCCTTATTGTATAATGACTTGTGCGCTAGCTTAGCTATATTAAATTCTAAACGCTCTTTGATTGTGAGCCAACCTAGCTTTCTAACATCCTGGAGTCCAGCAAATTTAGTTAACACAAAACCCGCACACGTGTTCTGTACTCTTTGAAGGTGTTTGGTCAGGTACTCTGGGAGAGGACTAAACACAACGTTGCAATAATTCAGTTTAGAGAGTATAAGACTTTCCACCAGTAGTTTTCTTATGTGGTATGGTGAGAAGTTTTTTAGTTTCCGTAGTACTGCTAAAGCACCGTAACACGATGACAACAGATTGGTTATGTGTTCTTGCCATGTTAGTTCCTGATCCAGATAAACTCCCAAAAGCTTGGTGCTTGAGACTTTCTCAAGTTAGTGTCACCGCAGTATACATCTGCAGAAAAACCGTTTAAAGAGTGTGCGCGCGCTAATTGTCTTGTAGAGGGAAGCATCCATTTCGTTTTTTTCTGAATTCAACGCCAGATTGGACGATTCAGAGTAACTGTTCAGGGGCCCGTTTCTCGAAAGACCGGGTAACTTAACGGGCCCGAAGCCATCTTTTAAAATAAAAATTTAAAAGATGGGAAAGCAGGTTATGACATCCAAACCAGTCCTTTTTGTTTCTTTAGCTGATGGTTTTATTGTATCATTTTCAAAACTTTTGAAATTCCCATCTTGAATGAAAACAGAACAGCTTTACGGGCCCGTTAAGTTAGCGGGACTTTCGAGAAACGGGCCCCTGGCCTCTTATTGTCTGATTAGCATCCTTCATGCACGCCTCTATTTCATGCGGCCTCGAGTGGTGAAGTAACGTGGTATCATCACCATATTGAAAGCATTTACAACTTAACTTTTTCTGGAGCTCTGCTACATAGATATTGAAAGTTAACGGTCCTAAGATCGATCCTTGAGGGACGCCGAAGCACGTTTCCAACCGCTGAGAACACTTGTCATCTATCATTACATACTGTTGCCTGCCCGTAAGATAGGAGGTAATCCAGGTCAGAAACTCCTTTGAAAGACCCATTGAGTGCATTTTATAAATAACTGACTTGAAGTTCACAGTGTCAAAAGCTTTCGAGTAGTCTGCAAGAATCATGAGAGTTATTTTGCCGCGACGCATTGCACGTGTAATATCGTCTCTAATCCTCAGTAATGTCGTGGCCGTTGAGTGATTCTTTCTAAATCCTGAGATGTTTTCACCAAAAAGTGCTCTTTCTTCAATAAATCCAATTGTCTGATGGGCTACCAGCCTTTCAAAGATTTGGGACAGGGCTGGGAGGATCGATACAGGTCGATAGTCATGTTTAGCCATTGGTTGATCTATCTCTGGTATTGGTGAGATTCGCGCCACCTTCCAGTCAATAGGGAAATAATTATTTCTGATACAACAGTTAATTATATGTGTGAGAGGACCTGCTAACAGCTCCGCAACTGGTTTCAAAAACTTCACTGGGATATTATCTGGACCTGTTGAACTGTCTGTTCTTAGTAATTTGATTTCGCGTAAGACCTCTACATGGGTTACCCCGCGTAGCTTGAAAGGGACGGAGTCGCTAACATCACCCAGTGAATTTACCAGATATAATAGGTCATCGACAGAGTCCCCTGAAGATTTCCCTAAGGTTCTCTCTGCTGTAGTGGCGAAGAATGAGTTGAGCTCATCAGGATCGGAATAATGAATAAGTGAGATCCAATTATTCCGCTTCCACCCCGAGTATAGCTGTGACAGTATTCACTTCATATTCTTCTCAGGCTTTATTATGAAACTGTTGTCAGCTGCCTGCAATTATCATAACAAGCACTATAACCACTTGCAATTCAACCATTAGGAGTTTCATAAACCTGTGAGCCGGCGAGCCCTGCGAGCCAAGGTGCGAGCCCGCGAGTCATGTGAACCACAGTCAAAATGTTAAGAATTTTTATTTGATGGAATTTTGATAAGTCTGATTTACTATGAGTTAAGACTTGGGACGATGTACAGATGTTTAGAGCATCTTTCATATTTGACGCACCAGCAATAGTTCATAATAAGTAAGATCTTTTGACAGGGAGCCCACGTCACAAAGTGTGGTTTTCAGTGAGGCCCTGCATAAATCTAACGTAAGGATAACAGAAAATATAAATATGGTTATCAAGAAAAGGATAAAAGGGCATAATCACTAGAAGAGACTACATATTTTTAACAAGACGTCTAAAAACTGAAAAATCGGAAATGTCCCTAATGCCGTCTGGGAGAGCGTTCCAGTCATCTACTGCATGACAAACAAACCGATGCTGACCCCATGTACGCTTTGATTGTGGTTTACAAATGTTGTTATTAAAACGAGTGTTATAATCATGCATGTCTTTAAAATGATTAAAATTAAAATTCCAATCAATTAGTCCATTCAAGGACTTAAAAACCAAAAATAGACGATGAGATCTTCGTCTTTTTTCCAATGTATCCCAACCAAGAAGATCAAGAGCTTCTGTTGCTGATGAATGCTTTGGCATATCTAAAATTAATTTAGCTGCTTTATTCTGGAGTAATTGGATCTTGTTCATCAGAGTGGTGTTGGATTTATCCCCCCAAGTCACATCAGCATAATCAAGGATTGGCAGCACCATGGCTTTTACAAAGAGTTCCCTTGTATTTCTTGGCATAAGATGTTTTATTCTCTGTAAAACGCCAAGCCTCTGAGACACTTTGGTCTTAATGTAATCCACGTGATCAGTCCAAGTCAGATTCTCATTGATAATTACGCCCAGATACTTGAACGAATTGACTCTGTC
>NC_142520.1:54682377-54689877 GCF_964205215.1 Stylophora pistillata | reverse complement strand
AAGAGCAGTAAGTACGAGGCAGAAAGACTGACGTTAGCCAAGTAAATCGAAGCTTGAAGTTTCCAAGATGGAGACGAGGCAACACGTGTTGAGCGTCTTGGTAGACCAGAGTTTCGTCCAGGAAAGCTGGCAGAGTTTAAATTAAGGGCCAGAAACAAGTTTCCATCATCAAAAAGCCTTTCGGGTACAGATGAGTTGTCTAGCGATGTTGCAAATAACAATACTAGGACAAGAGACGCGCTACACCGAGAGAGCCAACCGATCGCCATTACATACACCATTACATACACCGTTATCTGAAGGTGGTTTAAGGGCAGCTTTCTTGAAAACTGAAATATTCTAACCACGGAAAGGGGTAGCTTGCTTCTAAGGAAACTATATTCAGTAGCAAAGGATTCAACTCTAACCAACACCATTGTGCGGAATCTTACAAAATAAAGTTCAACCTTTCAGTTCCTCTTCCCACCAGGCTACAAGCTGGTCACTTCACCCTGGAATAGGCTCTGGTGGTGTTGACCTGTATACACACTTCACCTTTATCATAATCATAGGATAATATCACGTGGCATACTCTGTTAGACATACTAACATCAACTTACTAGTTTTGGGTTACTCCTGAGGTACTGGACCAAGGTTTGTCTTAATCTGCCGTATGGGATTTTGATTCCTTTAACAATTTCCAGTTGTTCTGACAAGGCATAGAACATGCAATTTCCTGATCCTTGATTGTCGGATATTCTGAAGCCCTTGTCTGATGCAATATTCCTCAGCCCCGATAATAGATCTGTTCTTCTTTTAACTTTGCTTGCATCAAGCTGCATCTCTTGAAGTTCCTGGATGATTTGGTCAAGAGTATCTAGAAAAGATCAAGTTTTTACTAATGAAAGAAGAGCAAAAATATTCAGCTGGAAAATATAAATTCCCCAGCTAGTAAGAGAAACTTGGAGGGAAAAAAAGGAAAGAAGGCCTTCAACCACTAAATAACCGATGTATTGTTCTACAACTGAGCCTTGAAGTGACACACTGGCAGTCGAGTGACTTTTTAGGTTCGATATTTGCCCGTTACGGAATGTTGGATAAAATAATCAAGAGAGAAGGGGTAGACACGAAACAGGTCTACACCCTGACATATTTGCGAATCCTGGAAATATTCTGGGCTTCAAAAAGATACTGATTTATTTCCTCTACCGTATCAATATACGATTTCTTCAATACTGTGTCGAAAGACAAATGTATTGCGACCGGCTTTGATCGAAACAGCGTTTAAACTTCCGCTTTGTTTTGAGAAAAAGAAGAAGAATGCCCCAAGTCTCCCTGTTTCAGGCAATGTATGTTTGTTTCCGGGTGAAATGTGATGAAACCTTCAATTGTCCGAAAGAAACATCTCACACCAAACAAGATCGATAGTAAAAGAAATGCAAATTTGTATATACATGCCTTGGGATTGTAACCGAAAGCAGAGCTATAAATATTAACAGATGTCTCCTTAATGTAAAATACTATCAGAAGTATTACTTCTAACAAAGCGTAGCTCGCCTGGAGTTCAAAGAAAAGGAAAGGAGGAATGTTGGACATTCTTGAAACTTCTCTGTTCATTTTTGGAGATGTCAGTTACCGTGTGTTATTTAAGAAATGGTAAACACCACAGCGTACACTATTGAGTTATGGTGCGCGCGGGAGGTTGCTAAGCACGAAAGAAGCGTGAGAGTCGCTCGAGGCGATAGCCGAGAGCGACTCTAGCTTCTTGAGTCAGCTGAGGCTACAGCTGAGGCTGTAGGCCGAAGCTGGCTGCAATATTTCTCATAATGCCATGTGCCGAAGTAATTATCCATTATAATTATTGATCCCCATGAAATCCTATTGTTCTGTGTCTGTGTTGGATCTTCGAATGAATATATGAACAATGAATATATGAACTTCATATATTCATTGTATAGGTGTGATAATTGTGATGCTCATTGCTATTGTTCTTTGTTGTGATGAATATATCTTAGATTTTAATTGTGCCGAGGGTTGTTATTGTAGCTCTTTGTTATAGTTGTTCGAAACAGTTCTAATGATGGAATTAACTCGTGCAAGGCGTGTAACACTGCTAATTTGCATACTTTATAAGCCAGAGATTTCAATCATTTTACTCAATGCGAACCTGGGTTTAGAAAGAGGATAGATTCGTCGGAAGACGAAGGATTATTTATTACACAGAGCTTTACGAAGGCAGATATTTCAGCAGAAATCAAAGATAATGTAATGTAACGTTTGGACATATCTATCAGTGCTTTAAAGTGCTACTGAAACGAAATTTTCGTATCTGAAACTTTTGCTCTAACCTGTAGTTCCCATCTATCCTTATTCTTATCCTTCTTTCTCATGTTTACCTAACATAACTGTTTTCTAACTTTTTTTCTTTGAATTTTTGGCCACAATGTATAAAAATAAGAGGCACCAGTTACTGATCCTTCCCTAATAGTGGAGTCAGTTTTTTGCGGATTCAAGTTTTCCATAAAAACATGTTCATACATTCCTAACTTTTTGTTTAGAGCCAAGAGACATGATATAGATTAATTTCCCTTGATATTAAGCGTTGTAGTCGGATTGAGGCGATCTGGGCTAGTTTTGAGGTACTGCCTTCCTCTGGAGACTGATACGTTGTAATTTAAAATAATTCATAACAACAATTTTGAACTAAGCGACATTCTTGAAAAGAATTACCTTGGTGGTAACAAAAATTTTCAGCTAGGTCTTTGCGCTGTACAAGTTCGTCCTGTAATGCAGCATTCAAAACTTCGAAAGTTGCTCTGCAACCTTTCTTCTGTTTCCAGTGTTTTAACATGTGATATGCTCTCTCGTCCAGACCCTCTCGTCTTTGTCCTATATCCTTTAGTTTTGCATCCTCGACCTTGAGGCGACGCCCAAGCTTTATCCACTTTTCACCAATTTGAGAGGCTAATTGTTCCAATTCATTATCTGTTGGTGTGCCTTGTTTTACTACAAAAAAAAAAAGAAATATATTCTATAGAACCACTACTGATACGGTCTTTTACTGGGATCTCTGTACAAAATCAATCAATCACACTGTAAGCAAAGAACAATGATTCCAACCAGAAGTGTGTAATGGTCCAATTATATCAATCAGTGCTCAAGGCTGGAGGTAAGCTAACATGGCAAAAGACTTAAAGCAGTGAATTCAGTCTGTCTTACCATAATTTTTCTGTTGTAAAGATTTTTGTGATGTACAAACTTCACTAGATGGATCAGAATCCTGTAACGAAAAAAAAAAAAAAAGAACCATCTTAATGGTTTCTTCAGCATGTAAGACATAACATGTTCCCAAAAAAGACCGTCCTACTTCAGGTTGAATTCGTTTAGAGTAGGATTTCCGGGATTTCTCCAGGCTCAGATTGATTTTTCCAGGACTCCAAATTTCACTTTTAACCCTTTCATTATCAAGATTTCCAAATCATTTCTCCTTACGGTCTACACACATTTCTTATAATGTAAATTCTGAAAACTTTATTGCTTGGTTTTTAACAAATATCCAGGACTATTCAGAACCTGTAGTCTTTTTCCACGACTTTCCAGTCCTGGAAAATGTCAAAATAAAGTTCCATAACGTTCCAGGTTTTCCAGGACCAGTACGAATCGTGCTTACTTATATTAGGTCCATTTCAAAGAAATTGGTCTCACTTATTGTTTTCACAAGACAAGACCTTGATTTCCTTACCTGAGGAGGTACCTTTTTGGGTTGCAGACTGAATTAACAAAAGGGAAAACCCCATTATTCTGATTTGGAGATCCACCTTGATTAGAAGAAAACTTATCACTCCTCGCTACAATTTCACAGTCATTTCTAAATTTCATCTTTAGATGTCAAATGAAGCTTAAGTCATGCCCAGATTTAGGTTTCCTGTCAAGGTGTAACTGAACATGCCATCTTTGTCTGATGGAATTCCTACCCACCTCCTTAGAGCTCGCAATTCCAGGCACAAATTTACAAGGGAAACTTAAGTTTGCTTCATTATATGAACTACAGTAACTGAAAAATTGTTAAAATTCTAAAATATTATAACCAAACCATGATAATTATCACCAACTTTGTACGTTAAATTGTACCTGGCTTTCTCCCTCCATAAACCACCTCTCCATTCCAAGGCAATGGCCACCTTGTACTATTACAGTATCTCTGTGAATGCAAGATGATAAATTAGTTAAATGTTGTAATCTTGTGACTGGGTATGATTTCACATCATCTTGATATAGCAGATGGCGATACTTTCAGAAAAACTGCTTTACCATTATAATCACCTCTCGCGGGTTGAT
The DNA here is from genome assembly GCF_964205215.1 of Stylophora pistillata. NCBI lineage: Eukaryota > Metazoa > Cnidaria > Anthozoa > Scleractinia > Pocilloporidae > Stylophora > Stylophora pistillata. The sequence continues at coordinate 54,685,560 of NC_142520.1, read as the reverse complement.
TACAGGAAAATATGAAGTAATTCTCGACCAATCAGGGAGCACGTCTCCACGATCATCTATGTTATTATACAAAGATAAGATCATGGGTAACAGTTATGCGTTTACTTGAAGATGATGGTTCTGTCTTCAGTTTGAACATCTTCATCTATGTCATCTGACATCTCAGCTTCAACTTCACTTTCTCCTTCTGAACTAATTTCGATTTCCTCTTCTTCCTCTTCGCCATCCTTCTCCTCTTCCTTAGCTTTGGGAGACATCGGTTAGAAATAAAATTGAGAGCGTTAACAAAAGGCAAGGTGCCACATTTACAACTCTATGCAAACTAAGAAACTATGCATCTGTTCAAGAAGAAAGACGAGATCCTAGACAGCGTGATTCGTGCTAAGATTTCTCTTTCAGATCTTCGAGTTTAAAAGAAATTCAAATTCTACACAGTTTCATTACCTCTTGGTCTTATTATAGCTCCTGGATGTTTCCCAGTTTCATTCAGCGCCTGTAGAAAAAAAACACAACAATTGAAGACAGAAACTTAGAAACCACAGGTATCTACATTTTTAGGATAGTTCGTGGCTCTGTTTGCCTCGGTAAATCACAAATCAAAAAGGTTTATGTTTATAACAATATCACAATAAATGTGCAAGCAAATCTGTTGGCAGTATTAGTGTCCAATCGAGAGGATTCGTCGTCAGTGGTAGCTAGAACGTATGAAAACAGATAACAAAGCGAAACATGACAAAAACATACATCGAATGATGGGATTAACTCTCTAACTCCCAAATTTCCATATTAAGAGGATTAGTAGTTGATCCAAAAGCAAATTATCCGAACTAACATCTTAAGGATTGATTGGTGGGTCTTGGGAGTAAAAAAGTCAGACGTCGTGTGTGCAAAGTGAATGGAAAACAGCCGATACAACTACGGCTGCTTGGATAACAAACAAGTTCAACATTTATACTTTCCTTGATAAACAAGGCGTGATCCTACCTGTAATGCATTTTTGTAAAGTTTCTCACTCGTGTCATCTCCAATGGACGATGCCAGCTCCTTGAGTTTACGGAGATGCTTTTTCATTTCAGAGTCCTTCATCTCAGCATGCTTCATCTCCCATATTTCTTCATAAAAGCTCAATGCCTCTTGTCCATATCTTCTATGCATGTTACCTTTCTTAAGTTCCTGACATAGATTGAGAATTCCCTCGATTGTTTCCTTCCTTTCAACGCCGATCTTCTCCGTTTTTTCTTTGCTTTTCCCTTCTTCCCACTGCCCTCACCACGAAGCCAGCAATCTCTCTCGGAATTCCATGATTGATCCTTCCTGTCCTATCTCTTTGTAAAGTTCTTCTACCTTAGCCTTCAATGATGCTTTATCCAGTCCTTCCTCTTTGTTTCCAAGGAAACCCACTCTCTCCAGACACATTTTGTACACAGCCACCTTCGCCATTTTGTATTTCGTCACCAGCTTCCCTTGTTCATGAAGTTGAGAAGAGAGCTCCACCATCTCGTCCAAGAGATTGTCTCTTTCACTCAGTATGATACAGAGAGCATCATTATCAGTTTCCAAATCAAACTCTTCTTGAAACTCTTTCTCGTTGGCATTGCACCTTGCCTCGTAGAACCGAAGCTGTCCCTTTTGTACAACAACTTTGTCTTTCTCATCATCAGCAAGGTCACTCAGGGCATCAACGATGCCTTTGTTATACTCATTGAATGTGAATTGTGGAGAAGCTTTCTGTTCTTCCCAGAAACGTTGACAAAACTCGAAGGCCTCTTTTCGAAATGATTTCTTCCGTCTTCCACTCTTTGTCCAATCACACATATCTTCCACACCTGTGATAATCTTTCGCCACACCTCACTGTGGTTTCCCACGCCAAGTTTCTTTTCCATATCCCATGCATCAAGAAATAGATTCAAAGCTTCTTTTGGATGTTTAAGATTGGCTTGAAGGACCCCTTGTTGAAAAATGCTTCGCACAGTCTGTGGGTGATCTCCAAGAAGCTTCTTCCTTATACTGTAAGCCCTCTCTGAAGGTTCAATTGCCTCTTCATATTTCTCTTGAAACATGAGTGCATTAGCGAGATTTCTTTGGAAATGTACCTCGTCCCAATAACCTGAAAGTTTATGTTCTTCCAGTAGACTCAGTGCATTCCTGTAACATTCCTCTGCCTTTGCATAATCTTCCAGGCCCTCATAAGCAGTTCCAATCTGATTCTTGTACATTGGCATGTCTAAGTGGTTCTCAGAGCCGGCTAATTTCTCTTGCATCTTATAGGCTTTTTCATAGAACTCCAGTGCTTTCCTGGGCTGATCTAAAGCAAAAAAGGTGTTTCCAATAGCATTGTAGCACCTTGCAAGATCAGAATGCTCCTTTAGAAGTGGTTCAGAGAAAGTTAAGGACAACTCCAGACTTGCCATTGCTTTCTTATAGTCTCTGTTTCTATAGAGCATTTCACCTTCAGTATGCAAGTAAAGCCCCTTGGTGAGCTCAAAGGATTCACCAGTTTGATATTCAACTTTCACTAGAGAATTCAGAGCTTCCCTCAATGTTTCATATCCTCTCTCTGTTCCATCAACATCTGCAACTTGCCTGGCTTCCTAGAATTCAACTGCGCTCGGCTAAGGGAACCTATACAAAGATGAAGATTGATGAACAGAAATCACAGCTGATGAACAGTACTCAGTATCAACAAAATGTAAATTACCAGAAGACCTATTGTTTTTCTTTTTGGTTTGTTTGTTTTCTTCTTTTTTAATATTTTTTTCCTTGCTATTTTATTCTCAAAGAAGTTCCTGAGTAATTTCTCAGTTTACTTGTAGAATCAAATAAGCAATGGTGGTAGGACTTTAAGGAGTAAATGTTTGAATAATTTCAGCTTGGGTGACTGCACAGGGCAGGGCTGGCTTGAAAATATAGACAAGATTACCTCTGTACTTCACAACACAAAATTCCAATTGACTGTAACAATGGCAAAGCACCAAAAAACTGACACATAAAATATCTGCAGATGTCATGAATGGTACCTTATTCAATAAATCAGCCTAGACCTCAACAGCAGTCCAATAGTCTAATTTCAAATCAAGCCTGGGCCTGAGCCTGTTCACTTAAGATTTTCCTTGAGTTCTATTGGCAAGCATTTGTAAGGTAGTCAAACTTCATTGGTTAGTAGCATTTTGGGCTGAATTTTC